>NC_091982.1:89396232-89696232 GCF_044704955.1 Pristiophorus japonicus | reverse complement strand
CCCCTCTCATTCTTCTGAACTCCAGTGAATACAAGCCCAGTTTGATCCAGTCTTTCTTGATATGAGTAACTGGGCCAACTGCTGCCTTATTATAAGCAATTTTTACTACTGACTTGCAGACACCAGAAATTGTCCCTTCTCACTTCCTGTAGGCTTCTTTACAGCCGTAAAAGAGAGAATGTCATCTTATCAGCCTGGAGTGAGTTCAAACCCAGCTCATAGACGCTGTGTTATCTCACAGTAACATCCAGTCTGTGGAAGCTGCCCCACTAATAGGTGGCACTATTCCTCTGGCAACGTCTCTTGATCTGTATTCATGGATTTGAACAGTAAGCGCAGATAATGCTACAGGGTCTCAATATAAAACAAACATTTTAGATTTTTCTCCATCTCTGTTCCTATATGATGTCACATTTTATCTATCTCACTTGAAAAATCTTGCAGCAGAGAGACTGGGTAAGCAAGCTCATTGCCGTGCATCTCCTGTGCAAACATAACAGGGGTGCGAATGAAAGTGGCTCCAGCTTACTCATGCCTGATCTTTCTTTCTTCCTCACAGGAAAGTGTCTGCCCATTCTGATGGGGAGTTTCCCTGTAGGAGAGAAATTGCTGGCAACCTACATCCTATTACTCTCAAACTCAGTACGTCAGTCATCATCCAGTCATTCGACTAAGCTTATCAAAGTGCGCGTGCATTTTCAGTCTTTCAAATACTTTTAGAAATTATGCTTGTGCATTTATGTTGTTCTAGATACCGTAATACATTTACCTAGATTGATATATATTCATCCCACATGAATTTATATATAGTTCTTCCAACCTCATATACTGTATTTGCTCACAGTTGGCCTTCTCTACATTGGGGATACCAAACATAGATTAATTGACTGCTTTGCTCTCCACCTTCATTGTGTGTGCAAGTGACACCCCAAACCCTCTGTCGCTTGCCACTTCAATTCTCCATCCCACTCTGAACCTTCTATCTTTGCCACAGTTCCAAATAAGCTGGAGGAACAGCACCAATTATTTTTACTTAGCAGCCCCTTGGTCTTAATATTGACTTCAGATCCTAACTACTGTAAGAATTGGCGGAAACATCGACAGACTTCAATGCATTTTGGACTTTAAGTTTTGGACTTTGTTTTTCCATATTTTCTGTTACCGCAGAAGAGCAGACAGCATGACTTGGGATAGGTCCAAACATGTTCCACAGGAATACACATCAGGTGGGCGGGGATGGGTCAATGGCTGAAATCGCAGGAAGATGGCTGATGGGGCCCTTTGTCATGTAATGGGAACCCATCAGTGAGAGATCAAGTAAATTGGTCAGTGCTCAAGCCATCAAAATGACTGAGAGCCCCGGAGCACGGGAACCTCAGGACAAAGGAAGCCATTTGGCAACTCAGACTCGTTGGAGCTTTATCCCCAAAAGAGCCCAGTAACAAAGGCACAGGATTTATTGCTTTCAGTTGGACTGCCTCAGGCAAAGGACTGTTTTTTTGGCGCGAAGAAATCAGAAGCATTTTTCAGGTATAAGAAAAACGGCAATTTCAGCCATCTCTCTCTCTCTCTCCTCTTCTACGCTTGCTTGCTTCATTCAACACACACAAGGACCAAGCATTCTGTCTAGGATGGAGAGAAGAAACCACCATCTACGAGCAAAGAGAGCCTCGCTCTTCAGAAGAAGCAGTGAATAAGGCGGAGGGGCAACTGGTGAGCATTATCCCAGCCCACGCATCTTTAGGATCACCGCATAGTGTGAAGGGGTGTCGTGTATCCCAACCAAGCCTTAGGGGTTTGGTGGGGAGGTTTCCATACGGACAGATTCGGTGGTGCCAAACTGGGGTGGTTTATTCGTGGGTACTTCACGATAGGGGCCTGTTCAGACAGGCCAGTGTTGTGTGTTGTACTGTGTTGGTTTGTTTTACACCACCAGGGTGTGTTTTACTGGGTGCAGGTGTGTGCTTTAACTTGAATGAAAGCATTGTGACGGTTGAGACCGAAAGATTTGTCTATAACTGTGTATTCTGTTCACCACTATAATTCTGGGTCTAGAACTGTTGTAAGGGGGTATGATTCGAAACCACCAAGGGCAAAACCACTTACACTACAGCTCCCGTTTCTTTCCAACAGGAAGTTGTGGCAATGTGGGATGGGTATGCCAAGGTTTCGGGAGATGAAGGGAAAGAGCAGGTTGGCACTTGAGGTGATGACTCCACTTGCCCCCATTGGAACACTGTGCTGGCGGGGTGGTCTGCACCCTTGGTGTCTACCTGCTTTTCCTTCTTCTACCAGACTCCTGGGCCACTGGACATTGTTCCACTTTGCCAGTGTTTTATGCTTTCCATCCACATAACTATTTTCCCATCCTTTTAGCTATTCATACACTCTGAGAAATTGCAACCCCTCAGGGCAGCTGGGACATTAAAAATAAAAAAAACGGGAACCCGACCCGAACCTGCCCACTTCCGATTTTAACGCAGCTGGGTCGGGGGGTGGGGCATGTGACCAATCTGTTCTCAGGAGGCGGTCGGTCACTAAAATCTTTTAAGGAGACCACGTACCTCCATTTTAACTCAAGTTTTATTTTTAACACTTACTCCTGGGATTCCCGGGCCTCAGGAATCCCGGCAGATGAAAGGAGGTGAGAAGGGCCAGGTCCATGAGATAAGTGCCTTTATTACACTGCTTGAGGGCCAGGAGGAGCAGGAGTGTTTCCCCGACCCACCAAGCTTACCTTTTAAACATTCCGCAATGGGACCTCGTGATCTGCTGACCTCCGATGTCTCATTCAACCCCCAATAATGTCTGACTCTCCACACCACCCCTCCCCCTCCCCGGGATGTTCAACTTCCACCCACCCCATCCCATGCAATGTCCCATTAAGCCCCCGATAATGTCTGACTCTCCACACCGCCACCCCCGAGATGTTCAACTCCCACCCACCCCATCCCCCGCAATGTCCCATTCATCCCCTCCATGACGCCCAACTCCCCCACCCTCCCCATCCTGTAGGGGAGGACGAAAACCCCCTCATTTTACCCAGAAGGAAAAGGGCTGTGGGATCAGTCTGTGCTGTGAATTGAAACCGATGGAAGGAAAACTTTGGGACACAAATGGAGACCCCCCCCCCAGTGTTTGGACTCATAGGAAAGGGAATTTAATTTGGAACTATCTACCAGAAAGTTTGAAATCCTAAAGTGCACATGGAAGAAACTATGAACCTTAATCGAATTTGGGATTTTTTAAAGGTCTGCAAGAAAAGGGGTGGAGTCAATATCAAAAGGGCCAGTTTGGACATTGGAACTAATCAAATTGTCTGGGAACTGTATACCCTCGAAACTTGCCCCTTGAAAACATTAGCATTTAAACAATGCCACATACATATTCCAACACCTTTTTCATCAGGCATAGAAATATCTGGCTCAGGCCAGACTAGCACAATGGCTACAGGAGGCCAATGCAATCAACACCCACTCAAACCTTGCGTAGGTTAAGATCAGTGGGAAAAAAACCTAAAAACCTCAACTGCTGCATTTTTCAAAATCAAAAGTCCACCAATGAGAAGAATCGACTTCAGCAGGAGAGGCGGACTGGATAATCTGGCTATAAAAAAGGGGTTTCTGACGTAGTGGTATAGAGGAGTGATGATTTTCCCTGCCCTCGTGATTCAACAACCACAACCACAGGCCTCTCGACACTGAAGGAAAACCAGTATCCGAAGACACCAAAGATAGAAGAAACAAACCACCAGACTGCGGAAGGCACAGTAGTGAGTATAACCTCTGGTCCCCAGAACTCCCAACTCAGTTAGGCCAGGAAAGGTGGGAGGTTGGGCATTGTACTACTAAACTGGTGTAAAGATTTTCGTTGTGTCCGTTTAATGGGATTTAGCGGGATTGTTTTGTTGGTGTATTGCTGTTTGTTGAGTTACACCTTGCCAAATAAATTGGAAGCCTAAAGTTCCTCTTGGAATCACCTTGTCTCAGTTCTATTGTATTACATCTCCTGATCGTGAGTCTTATGTCAGAACCGTGTAAGGGAAGCTAGGAGCGCCTCGAAAATGCTCAACTGTGTGTCACAGGCTAGGGAAGAAGGGGTTACGAGTGTTTGACACTCACAGGTGCCTCACAGGCTAGGCATAAGCTGTGGGGCGCACGAGTCTCAAAACCCCCTTCATAAGCTGTGGACACAGTCTCTCCAGGGGTGCTCTTGCAGCACTCAGGGTACCTCACAGGCTAGGCATAAGCTGTGAGGGCAGAAGCCCAGAGAGAGACACCCAAGGCACAACAACAACCCTGTGAAAACCCCTTACAATCCCCCTCGATGTCGGACTTACCTGCTAACTGCTCCCCGGATGCTTTCCAGCCCAACATACAGCCAGCCTGTCAATGTGGCTGGCTGTTGGGCGGGACAACTGGTGAAAACATTTGTAACAGGCATTGCCGTTAATTTCAGCAGGACCTTCAGGGAAAATCATACTTCTGGGTTTCCAGTCCCAAAATCTTACCCCACCCCCCACTCTCTTCCCGACTCTGAGTTATTATTGGGCCCTCTGTGCCTCGTGCAATTCTTTTACTTCTTCGAATTCTCTCATTATGCCTCCTATTGTCTTAAGCTCATGGCAGTTCTGCCACTTAATCATCTCCTGTTCTCCACAAGCATTTCACAGGACATTTTATTTCTTTTCATCTAGGTATGCTTTTTTTTTCACCCCCTTGTTCCATTCCTTTGTAAATGCTGTTCATCTGTAATATCTTCTACTTCTGGTGAATACTTTGCACACTCGCAATGTTTGCTCTCTCCACACTTAGGCCGGAACCTTCCCATCCCTGCAAGTGCAGGCGGTGGGCAATTTCGGCCCCAGGACATCAGCACCTAACCACATTGCTGCCTGGGAGGCCACCATGGCCACATTTACTTCACTTGACGCAGTACACCCTGACTGCCACATGATGTGCCAGGTTGGCACCACCCCACACCAGCTCCATAAAGCATCCCTGCAATGTCCAACCCATTCCTATCACACTCATCACCATTGTGCAGGTTACCCTTATTTCTCACCATTCACTACAACTCAGTAAGCCACTTCCAAAGGTGCTCACAAATGTGTCCAAGAAAGCAAAGTGCTGAAAATAAAGATTTCAATGTTTGACAACACATCAACATTAACTATACATGAATATTGGCTAAAGGATCTAAGTGCCTACCCTTGTGTGTTGTTAGTTGGTATGATTGGACAATGATGAGGGTGAGTGTGAGGGGTGGCTAGTGAAATGGGGATCTGATAATGTAGATAGAGAGAGAGAGATGGTTGGAGGTGCAAGGTAATTGGTGTGAGTAAGGATGTGCAGGAGTCGGGTAGGGAAGGCAGAGTGATGGTGATGTGATGAGTGGCACAGCAGGATGAGGTTGAGTGTGGCTTTGCAGTAATGTTTTGTGATCTACTGAGATCATTGCAAGGTTTGTGCCACTGCAGCCAGGTCCTCCTGACGACATCCCTGCTTGTGCCCTCCTGTGCAATGTGCAACCAGGCTGCGTTGATCTTCTGGGAAGGTCCCTTCCTTCCATTGGAAGGGAAGAGAACCCTCCCTGCATGCTGTGACTCTCTCCATAAGCATCTAGAGGGAGTCATGAAAAAGCCTGGGTGCACCTTTGGCAGTGTTTGTAGTAGCTCAATGCTGCAAAAGACTGACAGAAGAAATGTAAAAAAATAGTTGGGAATGGTCCCTTTAAGGAAACCGGTTGCTGACGCATCATCAGATGATGTTATCAGACCCGCTTCCGGTTAATTGGCCAGGAAACCCGTAGGGTGGGCTTAACAAGCCCCAGCCATGGAAGATTCAAGGGAGAGGGCGGTGCAGCATTTCGGAGCATGTTTCCCACACTGCACCAATGCTGCCCGCATCGAACTCACTTCAGTTGGCGAAATCCCGGTGTTACTGTCTGACCAGCTAAATGTTTCCATCATTTTCTGCTTTTGTTTCAGATTTCCAGCATCCACAGTATTTTGCTGTCTGCAGTACAGTATATTCCTCCAGATACATGACTGCTTTCAGCTGCTACATAAAATTAAATATGACTTTTAGCCATTATGTTTTTCAAGAAACTATTTTACAATGTTGAGAATTCTTGAAGTTATAATTTGTCAACAAGAGCATAAAATTCATTGTCATAAATGAAGTGTTGCATATTAAATTGAAAATAAATAATTCCACGGTCCCTCGAGCTGATAATAAATGTGGATGATTGCAAAACAGAGCGATTGGAGTCTCTGAATATGTTGTGAGAGTGGTATTTTAATGCAACAAAAATAATTTCTAGCTTTTGGGTCTTTGACATGGGGCTCAGTGTTTATTTATCTGATATTGTCTATCTTATCAGTTCACAAAATAAGACTTGAGATAAAACACAGGAACAACAAGCGTGGAAACTGGAGAAAAAAAGTCTGTTATTCTGAGGCCTGAGTTAAAGTACATTGTTGAGGCAAAGTGAAAGGGGCTTTCCTCCGCATCTGTCACATGATACTCCCAACCTGGGAGTACCTGCTGCTGAGACTGGTGCCCAAATTGGAGTAGAGTTCTAATTCTTCACAATGGACAACACTCGCCTTGATGGCAATAGATACACACAGCCTTTAGACACTGGGGGAGTGGGTGTTTTATATTTTAGTTTTCTAAAATAGATCTGAAACACCAGTTAAGATTTGTGACACAAGAGCGTAATAGTGCTATTCACAATTTACTAAGCCAGCAAACTACCATACAGAATAATTCACAACTCTGTCCTTTAAACACTTTGGCCTAGAAATTGGATATAGCCTGAAAATGGGCGGTGTCATGGCCCAGCACTATTAAGCTGCACCTGGTCAAACTGGTCAAGAGAGCATGCAAAATTCATACTCAGTCCTCAGTACCATGATGATAGTGCGGATCTCAGTGCTAAAACCGCTGCTCATTGGCTTACCGCTCAACAGGAACGCCAATATCGGGTGCAGTCTAATTCACAGTCATGTTTGGTTCAGCTTCATCCAGTACTTAAAGGGGAGGTGCATTGATGAAACAGTACATCATTGTCATTCTACTTGGAACTCCACTTAGAAACAGAACCTAGTATAAAGAGATGGCTGAGCCTCAGCACAGGGAGAAAGATGCTTCTCAGACGCGACACTGGAGGTGTCTGTGCCATACATCCAGAATCTGTGATGGGAGATCTCCGACTATGTGACGCCCACCAGTGTAGTCCCCAGATCTTCCATACAATGCCGCAAGAAGTTTAATGACCTCCCACAGCAAGTCAAAGTGAGCAAAGTGCTTCAGCAAATGCTATATTCTACCACAAGCCTCATACACTGCTCAATGCCCCATACCCCCAGCCCTCATCTACCAACAATCTCTACATAATCACCATTCAGACTTCACAATCATAGCTTCACTTCACTCTCACAACCTTCCACCTGCTGCAACACTCACCCACAGCTAACACCTTGCACACAATGACAGCTATTCAACTATGACAGGCACATCACCCAACGACATTGCACCAAAGTATCTCAAATACGTCCCTTTCTCTTGTAGGATGGTTGTGCATAATCGCTAGGAGCAGCAGCAGACCGGCGGATGGTGGGGGCGGGGTGGAAGCTGTGATACAGGCCCTGAGCCAACTGGAGAAGCAAGTACTTGACATCATTGGATGGGAAGTCGTTGAGGCCGTGGCAACCAGCGAGGTTGAAGCCCTTAGGGACAACAAAGTTATGCGCATTCCTAATCTATCTATTCACATCCCACTTCCCCCTCATCCCACAATCTACTGAAGCCTATCTTGCTTCACTAGTCCACACCTCACCATAACCCGAATCTTGTGCCTTTGGGCTTTCAGATAATCAAGAACAAGCAGCAGCCCAGCCTGTCCCTGAAGCGATGGAGAAGAGCGAGGAGGGAGAAGAGCGAGGAGGGAGAAGAAGAGACAGTGTCACTGCCTTTGGTACTCACAGACACCAGCTCAGAAACTGGCACTGCAAGTAATTTAGAGGGCAGTGTAGAAGTGGGATCTGCACAGGGTGAGGCACTGGGCTCGAGCGGGCTGCAGCAAGACTGAGTGAAAGGGTAGTTCCCCGGAGGGCAAGTTTGTGCACGAGTTCTTCTGCACAGGATTCAGATCAGAGCCTCGATGGGGCGGCCTTCAGAAGAAGGGTGATGGGCATGCACATCGAATTTCTGGGTGCATTGGCAAGCCTGACAGAGAGCCTCTTGGCAATATCAAGGAGCATGGTGTATCCGACCCCAACATTGGCCGGGGCTTTATGCAGAATTTGGAGCCTGTGATTTCCGGGCTGGATATGATGGTAAACTCCCTGAGAGACCATGTCATGTGATGGGTGATATCACAGCTGCCATTGCAACACAGGCAGAAGCAACCCAACGTCTTAGGGCTGCAGCGGAAGATCAGACTCTTCTCATGCAGTCTCAACTTGCTGTCACCCAAGCTCAAACTGCTGCCATTGTGGCTGGGTTTACTATTGTCACTCAAGGCTTGCAGAGTGTTGCAGCAGGCCAGCAATCTAGCAACGCTGAGGTGCCGCCCCAGGGGAGTGGCAGTGGGTTAGTGGCGCAGGTTCCTTCTGTTCTCGCTCAGGATGACAGCATTCCTACTCTCGCCACTGCCACTCTGCCATTGTCCTTGTTGCTGCCTATCAGCCAGCCAGCCCAGACTGCTGCCACCCATACTGAGGTGGTGCCATCTGCAGCCGAGCCTTTTAGGTCCAGAGCTGCTCAAAGTCATTCTGCAAGGTGATCTGAAGTCTCCCCTGTGGAAACTCAGCAGCCTTCCACCAGCCATGCTGCAGCCACTGGGGGAAGCACTGATGGAGCACTGCGCAGGAGCACTAGAGCAGGAAAAGGCACACGAAAAGCAGGCTCTCAGGGATTGCACAAGGGTGATCAGTTGATATCGTATATAGCGGAGCCTCCTAGTACATTGCTCCTCGCTAAAGTGGATATAAGCAACATGCTCTTGGAAGACCCGAGGTGGGAAAGGCCTCTTGTTAAGATTCCCCCTGCCCTCGGCAGCATCTTCTCTTCTTCGCTGCCTCTGCTCCCTCTCTCTAAGATATTCGAGCATGAGGGGGACTGCCAGTAGAGCCCCCCATGACTGTGAGCAAGTGTTGTGAGCAGAAGCCTTTAAACAAGAATGAAGGCATTCTCCACTTGCCTCAAGACTCCCTGTTACCGTAGGACCTTGAAAGTTTGTAAAGCTGCTTGAGTTACAGAAAATTCCACAGAGCCATTCAAACACAGAAACAGGTCAGCTGCAAGTTGTTGTTGATGATCCCTTTAAACACCACTGCTGGAATCTCCTTGGTGCTTGGCAACACTTGATCAGCTGGTCGCTCTTAAGGCATGCCGGTAAGTGGAGTGGCAAAGTTGAAAATGGCAGATCGGGGGTCAAGTGAGCATTGCACACTCACCAACTTCATGATCTGTATCATCTAAAGCACTGCCGCCCAGCCGAAAATTGCGGCCGCCACAGGGCCCACCGGCTGCGTGCGGAAGTGCAGCGGCTGCTATTCTTTTCCTTGAATCAGGCGGTAATGGTCGGCGCTAAACCCTCGAATATTTAGTCCTTTGAATGTAATTACAGGGCTCTCAAATGTTACTGCTTCAGTATTCTAGACTGGAAGTGTCCTTCGCAGAAATATGTCATCCTCGAAGGTCCCAGTTTTGATCCCTGTCCTGAATTAACTGATCTCAGCTACAGTAGCAGTGGAGTGTTGCAAATAGCCTGAGTATCCTCAAACAGACGTGTGTAAAAAAAAAAGACCAGTTCGGAATCCATCCTGTTTACCATCCAGTGGAAAGTGGGCGTGTACGAATGTCAGCTGGGGACAGGTTTACACTGCCAATCAGATCAGCTAATTCAGGATAGAAATTAAACTTGGGACCTTTCGGATGCTATTCCTTGAAATGCTTTAGCTGTGATACTCACGTGGTCAAACAACCTGCTAACACTCACTATCAAGGTTCACAAAAACAGAATAGCCACTTGGTAACATCGGAACAGGAGTAGTCAATTCAGCCCCTTGAGTCTGTTCTGCCATTCATTTAGATCATGGCTGATCTGTATCTTAATTCCATCTCTCCATTGTTCCCTAACCCTTAATACCATTGCCTAATAAAAATCTATCAATTTCAGTTTTAAAATTTTCAATTGATCTAGCCTCAAACAGCTTTTTAGGGAGATAGTTCCAGATTTCCACTACTCTTTGTGTGAAAAATTGCACCCTGCCACAACGCCTGAATGGCCTAGCTCTAAGTTTAAAGTTATACCCCCGCTCCCCGCTTGTTCTGGATTCCCCTGCCAGTGGAAATCGTTTCTCTCTATCCACCCCATCAAATCCTGCAATCTTCTTAAACACCTCAATTAGATCACTTCTTAATCTTCTATATTCAAGAAATACAATGTAAGAATAAAAGCTTTTAGTAATGATAAAATTGATTCTGTATATATATAAAAAGATATATATATATAAAAATGTTAAACGTGTAGATTACATGAAAAGACAAGTTTGAAGAGACAAAATGGATACCTCCCCCAAGTTCATGTCTCCTGGCTGGGCAGAGCTCAAGTTACAAAGGGAGCATGGCTTTGAAACTCACCAAACCAGAAAAGATGTTGATTGGAAAGCCATTAACCTAAACAAGCAATGGCACCGGCCCTCCAGACAGACACATGTATGAGGAGAAGCCAATCAGGAACGGCCCTGGAAATAAGACCCAAATCCTGAGGCTTTGAGAAACAATGGCCTTAAGGGGTATAATAATCCAAGCAAAGATTGCTGGGTCTCTCTTCTCCTTAGCACACGGCAAAAACAGGAACCTCCCTCCACAGCAGAAGCAAGGACGAACAGCCATGTGCTTTTGCTTTGCCAGAGGGAAGTAAAGTATAACTTTTTATAAATCATTATTGTAACATCATTGTATCTGTTGTAACTAAGTAGATCCATAGAATAGCTGACGACTGCTGATAGATGTGCATGCGTGTGTGTTTAATAAACTATTCCAAATTGTTTTAAAATAATCGTTCTTGCTGTCAATTTAATGGCAGAGATTTAGAAATCTT
The DNA here is from genome assembly GCF_044704955.1 of Pristiophorus japonicus. NCBI lineage: Eukaryota > Metazoa > Chordata > Chondrichthyes > Pristiophoridae > Pristiophorus > Pristiophorus japonicus. The sequence continues at coordinate 89,685,114 of NC_091982.1, read as the reverse complement.
CCAACAAGTCTAGGCCATGTAACCGGCCCTCATAATTTAACACTTTTAGCCCCAGTTTCATTCTGGTCAAATACTGGGCAAGATACTGGGGGTGTGCTAGTGGCTGTTAAACTGCACAGTCTTCTGGAAAGGAGAGGAAAAGGGGAGAATAGTGGAAAAAGAAAGATGGCACAAAAAGTCAGAATAAATTCAGAATAAAAATTAATTACTTTTGATACCATGTGCATTGACTGAGGCACTGTAAAACAATTTTATCAACTGCTGTTCATAACAAAAATAGTTATTTTTAAAAAGCAATATATTTAATAAATTCCCCTGTAACTACCCATTACTTAACAGCTCCATGCCACTGACCCAGGGTTAATATGGCTCTTTACTGGCACTTATTAGCAGGACATGTGGGTTAACTGTTTTTGCTTCTGGACATCACTTAAGAGCTTGTGATTTGTGCATATTCCCTTCAGTCATATACTATTAGCTGTTTTAGTTCAAAATCTCTAGAGTTGCTCATCTCAATGGATGTTACTCCATGCATACAACCCCTTTAGCCATGTATTGCTAGCTATTTTATTTTACAGATCTACAGTGTTGCTGAGGACACCGACAAGAAATGGTTAATCTGTCCAACCAGGCTCGTTTTACAAATTGCACACCATGGCCATCAGCATGACAACACTTAGTATTATTCTGTGGCGACAGAGAAGTGAAATAACAGCATGAGGTGCAGTCGCAATTGCTTTTTAATAATGATGTAGTTATTTGTACTGCACTTTTTTTGACAGCCATGTGTCTATCAAGCCCCCACCGCCCCCCCCCCACACCCGCACCCCCAATATCGTGTTCGTCAAACTGAAGCAGGACCTGAGGCCCGAGACTGCCGACCTGATCGCTCTCGCCGCTCCCCGCTCTCCTTCTCTCGCTGCCCCCGCTCTCCCTGCTCCCAATCTCTCCACACTCCCTCTTTCCCTGCCCCTGCTCCCACTCTCTCCACACTCCCTCTTCCCGCTCTCCCTCTCTCCCTGCCCCCACTCTCCCTGCTTCCACTCTCTCCACACTCCTTCTCCCCACCCCTGCTCTGCCCACTCCCCCTCTCCCTGCACTCCCTTTCCCCGCCAGGCCGCTCTCTTTATTCAAACTGATGCTCAAACTGGTCCTGGCCGCTGGATCAGAGGCAACGTGAGGAGTCGGTTCCAGCCAGTGATATTTGTCTGAGGGAGAGAGGCTGGGGGACAGAGAGAGAGAGAGAGAGAGACTGGGGGAGGGAGAGAGAGAGAGAGAGAGACTTGGGGGGGAGAGAGAGAGAGAGAGAATGAGAATGGGGGAGAGAGAGAGAGAGACTGGGGGAAGAGAGAGAGAGAGAGAGAGAGAGAGAGAGTGAGAGAGAGGCTAGGGGACAGAGAGAGAGAGAGAGAGACTGGGGGAGAGAGAGAGAGAGAGCAAGACTGGGGGGGGAGAGAGAGAAAGAGAGGCTGGGGGGGGTGCATGGGGAGAGAGAGACGGAGATTGGATGAGAACGAGAGAGGCTGGGAGGAGAGAGAGGTTGGGGGGGAGAAAGAGCGAGGCTGGGGTTGGAGAGAGAGAGAGCTGGAGGGTGGGGAGAGAGAGAGCGCGAGAGGGGGAGACTGGGGGAGGGAGAGAGGCTGGGGGGGGGAGAGAGAGGGACATGGGTGGTGGGGGGGGGGAATCGGGTGGGAGAGAGGGAACTTAGGACAGTTCGAGCAGCGCGAGTCCGGGGAGTGTGGTGAGGCCTATAAGAGGCCCAACGTCGGAGGAGGAGCGGCAGTTCGAGCAGCGCAAGTCCGGGGTGCGTGGTGAGGCCTATAAGAGACGGGGCTTGTGCAGCTCCAGCCAGGAGTAAAAGCAAAAAAGTAGGAAGAAATCAAAAGGTGACGCCACAGCCAAAGGGGTAAGTGATTGGCTGGTGATTGGTGAGTAGCTTTTCTTTTTCTTTTTTATATCAGTAAGTAACCTGTTAACATTGTTATCGTCAATTTAAGTTAATCTAAGGGTTAAGTCATGGCAGGAGAGCTCGGTCACGTGATATGCTCCTCCTGTACCATGTGGGAACTCAGGGACACTTCCGGTGTCTCTGACGACTACGTGTGCGGCAAGTGAATCCGCCTCCAGCTCCTGACGGACCGCGTTGCGGATTTGGAGCTGAGCGTGGATTCACTCTGGAGCATCCACGATACTGAGAATGACGTGAGTAGCACGTGTAGCGAGTTGGTCTTACTGTAGGTGAAGGGTCCACAGCCAGCTAGGGAATGGAAGACCAGCAGGAAGAGCAATGCAAGGAAGGTAGTGCAGGGATCCCCTGTGGTCATCCCCCTGCAAAACAGATATACCGCTTTGAGTACTGTTGAGGGGGATGACTCATCAGGGGAGGGCAGCATGTTCATGGCACCATGGCTGGCTCTGTTGCACAGGAGGGCAAGAAAAAGAGTGGGAGAGCGATAGTGATAGGGGATTCAATTGTAAGGGGAATTGATAGGCGTTTCTGCGGTCATAACCGAGACTCCAGGATGGTATGTTGCCTCCCTGGTGCAAAGGTCAAGGATGTCTCGGAGCGGGTGCAGGACATTCTGAAAAGGGAGGGAGAACAGCCAGTTGTTGTGGTGCACATTGGTACCAACGACATCGGTAAAAAAAGGGATGAGGTCCTACGAGACGAATTTAAGGAGCTAGGAGCTAAATTAAAAAGTAGGACCTCAAAAGTAGTAATCTCGAGATTGCTACCAGTGCTACGTGCTAGTCAGAGTAGGAATCGCAGGATAGCGCAGATGAATACGTGGCTTGAGCAGTGGTGCAGCAGGGAGGGATTCAAATTCCTGGGGCATTGGAACCGGTTCTGGGGGAGGTGGGACCAGTACAAACCGGACGGGCTGCATCTGGGCAGGACCGGAACCAATGTCCACGGGGGAGTGTTTGCTAGTGCTGTTGGGGAGGAGTTAAACTAATATGGCAGGGGGATGGGAACCAATGCAGGGAGACAGAGGGAAACAAAATGGAGACAGAAGCAAAAGACAGAAAGGAGATGAGTAAAAGTGGAGGGCAGAGAAACCCAAAACAAAAACAAAAACCAAAAAGGGCCAATGTATAGCAAAATTCTAAAGGGTCAAAGTGTAATAAAAAGGCAAGCCTGAACGCTCGGTGCCTCAATGTGAGGAGTATTCGGAACCCAGGAGAGGGCTCTGAGCTAGTTGGAGTGGGTGAGAGCGCAGATGAACAGGACCCCAAGAAAGAATGCAAAAGGCAGGAGGCAACAGAGCAGAGTAGTAAGTGTAAACCACAAGGTGATAGGAAGGGACAATATGTATGAATATAAAGGGGCTGCAGAACGGGTCAAAACTAAAAATCATGGTTTAAAAACTAGTATTAAAACACTCTACCTAAACGCACACAGCATTCAAAATAAAGTAAATGAGTTGACGGCACAAATCATTACAAATGGGTATGATTTGGTGGCCATTACAGAAACGTGGTTGCAGGGTGGCCAAGACTGAGAATTAAACATACAAAGGTATCTGACAATTCGGAAGGATAGACAAGAAGGGAAAGGAGGTGGGGTAGCTCTGTTAATAAAGAATGATATCAGGGCAGTTGTGAGAGATGATATTGGCTCTAATGAACAAAATGTTGAATCATTGTGGGTGGAGATGAGAGATAGTAAGGGAGAAAAGTCACTGGTGGGTGTAGTTTATAGGCCCCCAAATAATAACTTCACGGTGGGCAGACAATAATCAAGGGAATAATAGAGGCATGTGAAAAAGGAATGGCGGTAATCATGGGGGATTTTAACCTACATATCGATTGGTCAAATCAAATCGCACGGGGTAGCCTGGAGGAGGAATTCAAAGAATGCATACGGGATTGTTTCTTAGAACAGTATGTTACAGAATCTACAAGGGAGCAAGCTATCTTAGATCTGGTCCTGTGTAATGAGACAGGAATAATAAATGATTTCCGAGTAAAAGATCCTCTCGGAATGAGTGATCACTTTGGTTGAATTTGTAATACAGATTGAGGGTGAGGAAATAGTGTCTCAAACGAGCGTACTATGCTTAAACAAAGGGGACTACAGTGGGATGAGGGCAGAGTTAGCTAAAGTAGACTGGAACACAGACTAAATGGTGGCACAATTGAGGAACAGTGGAGGACTTTTAAGGAGCTCTTTCATAGTGCTCAACAAAAATATATTCCAGTGAAAAAGAAGGGTGGTAAGAGAAGGGATAACCAGCCATGGATAACCAAGAAAATAAAGGAGAGTATCAAATTAAAAACCAATCCGTATAAGATGGCCAAGATTAGTGGGAAACTAGAAGACTGGGAAAATTTTAAACGACAGCAAAGAATGACTAAGAAAGCAATAAAGAAAGGAAAGATGGATTACGAAAGTAAACTTGCGCAAAACATAAAAACAGATAGTAAAAGCTTTTACCGATATATAAAACGGAAGAGAGTGACTAAAGTAAATGTTGGTCCCTTAGAAGATGAGAAGGGGGATTTAATAATGGGAAATGTGGAAATGGCTGAGACCTGAAACAATTATTTTGCTTCGGTCTTCACAGTGGAAGTCACAAAAACCATGCCAAAAATTGCTGGTCACGGGAATGTGGGAAGGGAGGACCTTGATACAATCACTATCACTAGGGAGGTAGTGCTGGACAGGCTAATGGGACTCAAGGTAGACAAGTTCCCTGGTCCTGATGAAATGCATCCCAGGATATTAAAAGAGATGGCGGAAGTTATAACAGATGCATTCGTTATAATCTACCAAAATTCTCTGGACTCTGGGGAGGTGCCATCGGATTGGAAAGCAGCTAATGTAACGCCTCTGTTTAAAAAAGGGGGCAGACAAAAGGCAGGTAACTATAGGCCGGTTAGTTTAACATCTGTAGTGGGGAAAATGCTTGAAGCTATCATTAAGGAAGAAATAGCGGGACATCTAGATACGAATAGTGCAATCAAGCAGACGCAACATGGATTCATGAAGGGGAAATCATGTTTAACTAATTTACTGGAATTCTTTGAGGATATAACGAGCATGGTGGATAGAGGGGTACCGATGGATGTGGTGTATTTAGATTTCCAAAAGGCATTCGATAAGGTGCCACACAAAAGGTTACTGCAGAAAATAAAGGTACGCGGAGTCAGAGGAAATGTATTAGCATGGATCGAGAATTGGCTGGCTAACAGAAAGCAGAGAGTTGGGATAAATGGGTCCTTTTCGGGTTGGAAATCGGTGGTTAGTGGTGTGCCACAGGGATCAGTGTTGGGACCACAACTGTTTACAATATACATAGATAACCTGGAAGAGGGGACAGAGTGTAGTGTAACAAAATTTGCAGATGACACAAAGTTTAGTGGGAAAGCGGGTTGTGTCGAGGACACAGAGAGGCTGCAAAGAGATTTAGATAGGTTAAGCGAATGGGCGAAGGTATGGCAGATGGAATACAATGTCGGAAAATGTGAGGTCATTCACCTTGGGAAAAAAAAACAGTAAAAGGGAATATTATTTGAATGGGGAGAAATTACAACATGCTGAGGTGCAGAGGGACCTGGGGGTCCTTGTGCATGAATCCCAAAAAGTTAGTTTGCCGGTGCAGCAGGTAATCAGGAAGGCGAATGGAATGTTGGCCTTCATTGCGAGAGGGATGGAGTACAAAAGCAGGGAGGTCCTGCTGAAACTGTACAGGGTATTGGTGAGGCCGCACTTGGAGTACTGCGTGCAGTTTTGGTCACCTTACTTAAGGAAGAATATACTAGCCTTGGAAAGGGTACACAGACGATTCACTCGGCTGATTCCGGAGATGAGGGGGTTACTTTATGATGATAGATTGAGTAGACTGGGTCTTTACTCGTTGAAGTTCAGAAGGATGAGGGGTGATCTTATAGAAACGTTTAAAATAATGAAAGGGATAGACAAGATAGAGGCAGAGAGGTTGTTTCCACTGGTCGGGGAGACTAGAACTAGGGGGCACAGCCTCAAAATACGGGGGAGACAATTTAAAACCGAGTTGAGAAGGAATTTCTTCTCCCAGAGGGTTATGAATCTGTGGAATTCTCTGCCCAAGGAAGCAGTTGAGGCTAGCTCATTGAATGTATTCAAATCACAGATAGATAGATTTTTAACCAATAAGGGAATTAAGGGTTATGGGGAGCAGGCGGGTAAGTGGAGCTGAGTCCACGGCCAGATCAGCCATGATCTTTTTGAATGGCGGAGCAGGCTCGAGGGGCTAGATGGCCTACTCCTGTTCCTAATTCTTATGTTCTTATGATGCGTTCTTCCAACCCCCTACAAGGGACATCGCTGGAGTGGATGATATCCAGAAGTCACGACACTGTCACTATTCACCATACCCAATAAACCTGTTAACAATCTGTACACAATGCCTGTCCCATCTATGGGCGGGGTGGGGGGTGGGGGGTGAGGAGGAGGGAGGATGCATTTGTGCTGGGGTAAGGCACTTCGGCTGGGGGAGGCATACACTTGGGGACTGGGGGGAGGGGAAGAGAATGAGACTGGGGGGGAGAGCGAGAGAGAGAGAGAGAGAGATTGTAGGGGAGAGAGAGAGAAAGAGGGACTGGGGGAGACAGAAAGAGAGAGGCTGGGGGGAGAGGGAGAGTGGCTGGTGGGAGAGTGAGAGAGAGGCTGGAACGAGAGAGAGGTTGGTGGGGAGAGAGAGACAGAGTCTGGGGGGGAAGAGAGTGAGAGAGAGAGACTGGGGATGAGAAAACGAGGCTGCAGGGGAGGAGAGAGAGAGAGAGGCTGGGGGGGAAAGAGAGTGGCTGGCGGGGAGAGAGAGAGACTGGCGGGGGGGCGGGGAGGAGAGAGAGAGAGGCTGGGGAGAGTGAGAAGCTGGGGGGGAGAGAGAGAGAGAGAGACTTGGGGAGCGGCAGAGGCTGTGGGGCGGCGGGGGGAAGAGAGAACATAAGAAATAGGAGCAGAAGTAGGCAATTTGGCCCCTCGAGTTGCTCCGCCATTTAATAAGATCATGGCTGATCTGATCTAGGACTCAGCTTCACTTCCCTGCCCGCTCCCCATAACCCTTTACTCCCTTACCGCTCAAAATTCTGTCTATCTCCGCCTTAAATATATTCAATGACTCAGCCTCCACAGCTCTCTGGGGCAGAGAATTCCATAGATTTACAACCCTCTGAGAAAAGAAATTTCTCCCCATCTCAGTTTTAAATGGGCGGCCCCTTATTCTAAGACTATGTCCCCCAGTTTTAATTTCCCCTATGAGTGGAAATATCCTCTCTGCACCAACCTTGTTGAACCCCCTCATTATCTTACAAGTTTCAATATCAATTCTCATTCTTCTGAACTCCAATGTGTATTGGCCCAACCTACTCACTTAGCTTGTCCATACCCCTTTGCAGATTTTTTGTGTCCTCCTCACAATTTGCTTTCCCACTCATCTTTGTATCATCAGCAAGGCTACATTACACTCGGTCCCTTCATCCAAGTCATTAATATAGATTGTAAATGTTGAGGACCAGGCACCGGTCCCTGCGGCACCCCACTAGTCACTGTTTGCCAACCGGAAAATGACCCATTTATCCCGACTGTCTGTTTTTTGTTAGTTAGCCAATCCTCTATCCATGTTAATATATTACCCCCAACCCCGTGAGCTGTTATCTTGTGCAGTAACCTTTTATGTGGCACCTTATTAAATGCCTTCTGGAAATCCAAATACACCACATCCACTGGTTCCCCCTTATCCACCCTGCTCGTTACATCCTCAAAGAACTCCAGCAAATTTGTCAAACATGATTTCCCTTTCATAAAATCATGCTGACTCTGCTTGATTCAATCATGCTTTTCGAAATGTCCCGCTACTGCTTCCTTAATAATGGAGGCTGGGAGGAGAGAAAGAGACACGGGTGGGGAATTGGAGGGGAGAGAGGGAACTTAGGGAAGATGGATCATGTTCTTCCAACTCCCTACATGGGTCATCGCTGGCATGGATGATATCCAGAAGTCACGACACTGTCACTATTCACTTCATACCCAATAAACCTGTTAACAATCCGTACACAATGCCTGCCCCATCTATGGTGGGTGGGGGGGAGCCGGTGGGGGGGCGCGGGTGGGAGCGGGAGGATGCACTTTCACTGGGGGAAGGCACTTCGGCTGGAGGAGGCATACACTTGGACTAGGGTAAGGCACTTTGGCTGGCGGGGGCGGGGGGGGATGTACTTGGACTGGGGTACAGGATTTTGGCTGGCCTTTGCTGTACCCTGGGGAGCTCTACCCTCTGTCGATTCAGGAAGTCAAAGTAGATCGAGTTATAATTTGCAAAGTCAGTGAGACCTTGGGATAGGTGGTTCCAGTGACACATCCCTGTGAAACTCCAGGGTGTGGCTTATCCTCCAGAGGGACCAATCAGAAACAAAGGGTGGAGCATGTTGGTCATTTTGACAGTACAAATAAACGCGTTCTTTTAATAATCAGATAAAGTGTTGGATAATGCTTTCAGAAAGCTACTGTATTTTTCAATGAATAAAAGGAAATTGGTGCTTCTCCAAAAACGCTATTAACACATTCAGAAAAGAAGAATTGACACATTCGCAACAATAGAGGGTATATTGCGAATGAGGAGGATGGAATGGTTTCTTCTTTAATTGCTTCATGGAATTGATTTTTTACAAAACATCGACAGATGCAGGCATTGGATAGCACTGTGTCGTACAGCAGTGCACTGAAACCCTGCATCATTCCACCTTTGAGACTCGGGTTGGAAGGTAGTCTGTAGGGAATAAAGGTTTCTTTCCTTTGACAGCTGTTCAGACGCACAAGGAAATGTTGTCTCAATCCATCTGAACTGGATTTTATACATCTGAGGGAACACCTTCACCACATGGAGTGCAGCGGTTCAAGAAGGCAGCTCACTACCACCTTCTCTAGGGCAATTAGGGATGGGCAATAAATGCTGGCCTTGCCTGCGATGCCCACATGCATGAATTTAAAAAAAAAATCACTTTCATTTTTATAGGGTGCAAGATAAAGACTGCGGTTAGGTGTTACACTAATGCAGCAGAAGGGGTTGTTCTAAGGTTAGGGTTACTCTGGTACAAATGAGGAGCTCTGCAGAGCAACTTCACCTTTAACAGGCAAAGCTGTGCCAGACAAATTCTCAACAGGGGGATACACGCACGGTTTATTTTATTTTTTGGAAAGATTTCGATTAAAAATTAATACGGCATATCATCTATAGTGTAAAGACAAGCTAATACAAACCAAGCTAGGAGTTCATACTCCAGCTATCCTAAAATTTTACTAAACACACAAGAAAATCAAAAGACAACAAACTCGCTTGGTAATATTTTTCATGTTTTCATTTATATTCTTTCTTCCCATGTTCTTCACTGGAAGATGAAGGCCACTTGCCATCACTGAGTCCAACCCATCAAGGATGTCAGGATGATTATTGTCGATGCCACTGCAAAGTTGTCTGGTAGAAGGCCCAATGCCCCATCCCCAGCTTATGACAGAAATCTTCTCTGATGTGTGGTGCATCATGCAGCAGCCTGGCTAGGAACTCGTGATGATCATTTGCCCAACTGAAGCAGGTGATCAGCCCTGCAAGTTTGACCTATGACCTTTCTGCTGTGAATCAAGCGCTGCCAATCTCAAATAAAGGAGGGAGGATTTGTTTAGGTCGTTTCTGAGCAATCTAAGCACACACAGACATTCGTGCTCAGATAGAGAAATAAAATAAGGTGTGCACCATTTATGTCCTTTCCCTATTTCCATCTCTAACTGTACCTCAGTGAGTAAAGATCAACACTGCAGTTAGTGAGAACAATGGTAGAATCTTGGCAGAAAGAAAAGAGGTATTTGTTACCAAAATGGCAACTGTGAATAACACGGGTCATAAATCGAGTTCTAAAAATACTCACTGTTTAAGGACTATGACCAGCAGATGCATTTTCAATGGATTTATTGAAGTTTTTCCAAAAGTCTGTGAGATTATGTAACAATAAATATACAAGAGTACACTGGATCCATGTATATTTAATAAAATACAGTGCCATAGTTTGTCAAACAGAAAACTCAGCACTTAATGCTGTTCATTTATCACTTGATATATTTGCTTTTAACTATACATGTCAGTGAAGTCTTTTAGTAACCATTTTGTTTAATAAAGATTTTTTAGGCTATATGTTACAAAGTGTAAATCTATACTGAACTATTCCTGTTCATGAATCCAATCTTCAGAGTAGGAGCCTGGCTTTCATCCTCCAACAGTTCCAAGAATGAACAGTTTTTGAAGTTGTGCTAATTCTTTCCCTTCCAATCTCCACCTGCTTCACACTCCCACCTCCCCGCACCCCCCCTCCCCCACTGTGTCCCCTCACTCCCAAAGGCAGTAACTCATGCTACAGTACAGTTCCACAAGTGGTGGCACCTTGTCCAGGTGGTTAGTCTTCTCATGTGAACTCAAACAGGGAATGCCAGCAATTTAGTCCACCATGGGCATGTCAAAGTCAAGTCTGGTCTTGCAGATACATGGCATCCCCATACACGCACTGTCCACCATGGATCACTAGATGGTGATTAGAATCTATGACTGATCTTCCCCCTCTTTAACTCAGGGGCACTACGGAGAATTAGTATTGGTCTTCTGTGCATCCCGCTCCACCATCAGTAACACGGGCTTCAGCCATTATGGCCCTGCATTCTGGAATTTTCTAGTTAAATCTAACATTATAGCTGGCTCTTTATGTTGATTACCTCCTGGTTTGACATTATAGAATGATCTCCTTTAAATGTTAACCTAAATGTTATATTATCACAATTCTTTGTGTAAAGAAATTTCTCCTAATCTCTCTCCTCACTCTCAGTGACAAATTTAAATTGATAACCCCTTGTCACTGACTCGCCAACCAGAGGAAATAGTCTTTCCCTATTCACTTTATCAAAAACCTGCATAGATTTACAAATCTCTATTCAATCACCTCTAATCCTTTTCTGCTGCAGTGGAATTAGTTCCAGTATCTCAAGTGTGTCAGCATAACTATAGTTATCCATTCCTGGCATCATTCTGGTGAATCTAAGCTGTATGCTCTCTATGGCTTTAGTATCCTTTCTGTAAAGAGGCCTCCAAAACTGCACACAAAACCAATGTTTTGTACAAATTAATCATTACTTTTTTAAAAAATCATTCTTCCGTTTCTCCTGGTTGTAAAGGTCCTATGTGAATCGAATTGGCTCAATCTCAGTCCAGTTCTTAGTGGGCGTGACAGGGGAAATAGGTGCATGTCATACAACAACAACAACTTGTATTTATTTAGTGCCTTTAATGTAGTGAAACGTCCCAAGGTGCTTCACAAGAGTATTATGAGATAAAAAATTTGACACTGAGCTGCATAAGTAGAAATTGACACAGGTGAGCAAAAGCATAGTCAAAGAGGTATGTTTAAAGAAGCGTCTTGAAGGAGGAAAGAGAGTAGAGAGGCAGAGTTCCAGAGCTTGGGGCATAGGCAACAGAATGAACAGCCACCAATGGTTCAGTGATTATAATTAGGGATGCTCACGAGGACAGAATTAGAGCAGCGCAGTCATCTCAGGGGGTTGTGGGGCTGGAGGAGATTACAGAGTTAGGAAGGGCCGAGACCATGGAGGGATTTGAGAATAAGGATGAAAATTTTGAAATCAAGGCGTTGCTTCGCTGAAAGTTGGTGCAGCAGGGGGTTGGAGCTGAGACACAATTTTGGGGAAGAGTAGAGGGAGCTTTAGCCTGTACCCAACTGAGCTACATTTGACCTGGCAGTACTGACACTGATGAGTAGAAATTTGTTTTGGCAGTTATGCTAAATAGACTGCCTGTTATACACCCCACCTGATAGTCAGCTCTATTGCAGTCAATGAAAGTGAATATTGTGTGGGGAATATAACGGGTGGAAGATACGATATCGCCCGTGACAAATTTCTATCCGTGTGAATGAAACGAAAAATGTTCCATTCTCTAACCCTCCTTGACAAGCACAAAAAGAAATCCTCTCTTCAGAAACGCAAGCAGTGTCTCAAAATGGAAGAGCACAGTCACTAAAATAAGCTTATAAAATGACCCATTGCAACAACAATTAAACCAAATGAGGCTGAGACTTCAAAGGCTGCAGTTAAACACATGAAAGAATCCGAACAAAGCAGCTCTTAGAAAAAGGGATTTTATTAAGTTTTAATTTTCCACTCATATTTTTTATATATATGTTTGTTAAGTCACAGTCCTTTAAGTTACACTGTGGGATACCAGTATATGAATACGGAATACATTTATCTGAATTCCTTTCTCCATTATTTTAGTACAGTATTTAAGCTATTTATTTTCAAATGGATTAACCTGTCTGCTCAAATAGTACAGAGAGAAATTTCAGATACTTGTGTTAAATGGTTGTACACTAATATCCCATGGTATAATTTCAAGGCCTCAATATCCAGATAATAACACCTGACACCTTGTGACGATTAGCTCCATTATTTGAAAAAGGAAGTAAGCGATCAACAACATTCAGCTTTTACCTGCAAATTAATAATTTACATTGGAATTTGTCATACACCCTTTCCAATTTGCTCACCCCTTTCTTGAAGGCGCTGTCCCATGATAATTCAGAGGTGTCAGCTGCCCTACCCTGCCAGAATGGCCATTCTCGAGCGCAAATAGTAACTGCTGGCAGGGTATTCAACCATGGGGACAGCACACAGCCAAATCTTATCTCGAGTTAATCAATGCACATTTTTTAGCATGAGTCACTGGATAGCGATCATTCTCTAATTGTTCCTCTCCCTAGCCTAGGGCTACTGAGGCCATTTGTAGAATGGATTGGGATCAAACATGTCTGCTTGATCTTAATCACAGCTCAATTCCACACTAGGCAAAGCGCATAAAAGCTATTTGATGGTGAAGTGCTTAGCAGCTTCTCTTAATAATTTAACACTTTAAACTAACCTAACAGAGTATCAAGCAAGAGCTAGCCATCTGAATGGATATCGATCAGTGAAACAAAAAACAGCGACAAGTTTTCTTTTAATCATAAAATGAAGCCATACACATAACTGTAATAAGTGGCTGCAGCTTTATATTGTTCAGTGGGTGCCACACCTACAACTGGGTGAGTAGGACTGGGATTCATATCAGGCACACAAAGCCAAGGTTATCAGAAGCCAAGTACGGCACATTAATTAAATCACACTATTTATTCCAGCAGCAATGGCATTTTGCAAAATAAGTAGCTCTCCACCACAAAATAAAATATGATTGACCACTAACATTTACGAAACAAAATTTTCTGCTCAGTGATCTGGATCACAAGCCTCTAAGTTGTGGAGAGATCCGGCATTCCAACTTTTTTCATAATTTCTTCTCTTTCCTGTGGTGCATTCTGGGTATGATGACGCCACTATGGTCACCATATGTTCCACACCTGCGCTGTAATAACTTCTGACAGAATTTCAGCAAATAAAAAAAGACAATTATATTGATTTTACTTGGCAACATAACTCTGTGGATATTCACACAGCAACACATCATCATAGGCGGTCCCTCGAACAAGGATGACTTGCTTCCACGAGTTCACAGGTGTTTCGTTGAAGGACCCGATGTTCCTGAACTCCAATTGAGAGGGTGGAAGATGCCTGTGCATAAATTTTTTTAACATGTGGTGACCGTTGCACATCAGCCACCACACGGGCTTGACAGAGCTAGGTCTTGGTCCAGAGGCAAGGATTAAGCAAGACGACTGGAGACCTGCTCTGCTGCACGGGCCTAGTGCGCACACATATCGCAGTGTGGGCTGGCCCGTGCTGCGCCCGAGCTCTCGGCTCTTCTGGGCCTCGTACCCTCATCTGTCGCACCTCTGCCACAATCTCTCGCCGCTCCTTTGCCATAAACATTCACCGCATCTCGCCACAAACACTCGCTGCTCACCTGCCCTGACCTTCCCACTCCTCTGTACCTGGGCCCCGCTGATGTTCCTGCCCACGCTCCAAAACGGACATGATCTTTGCAGCACGACAGCTGCAGGAATAATGCAGGGAGCAGCGGCAGCCCTTATACGTGGCCTTCTTCGACCTTACAAAGGCCTTTGGCACGGTCAACCGCGAGATGCCCCCAAAAGTTCGTCAACATCCTTCGCCTGCTCCACGTCGACATGCAGACCGTGATCCTTGCCAACGGACCATTACAGACCCAATCCACATCCGGACCGGGGTCAAACAGGGCTGCGTCATCACTCCAACCCTCTTCTCAATCTTCCTCGCTGTCATGCTCCACCTCACAGTCAACAAGCTCCCCGCTGGAGCAGAACTAAACTACAGAACCAGTGGGAAGCTGTTTAACCTTCGCCGCCTCCAGGCCGGGTCCAAGACCACCCCAACCTCTGTCATCAAGCTACAGTATGCGTACGATGCCTGCATCTGCGCACATTCAGAGGCTGAACTCCAGGATACAGTCAACATATTTACTGAGGCATACGAAAGCATGGGCATTAAGACAAAGATCCTCCACCAGCCTGCCCTCGCCGCACAGCACTCCCCGCGCCGCCCCACCCCCCCACCATTCATCAAGATCCACGGCATAGCCCTGGACAATGTGGACCATTTCCCATACTTTGGCAGCCTTGCATCAACAAAAGCAGACATTGATGAGGAGATTCAACACCGCCTCCAGTGCGCCAGATCAACCTTCGGTCGCCTGAGGAAGAGAGTGTTTGAAGACCAGGCCCTCAAATCTACCACCAAGCTCATGGTCTACAGGGCTGTAGTAATACCCGCCCTCCTGTATGGCTCAGAGGCATGAACCATGTACAGTAGACACCTCAAGTCACTGCAGAAATACCATCAACAATGCCTCTGCAAGGTCCTACAAATCCCCCGGGAAGACAGACGCACCAACATTAGCATCCTCGACCAGGCCAACATTCCCAGCATTGAAGCACTGACCACACTTGATCAGCTCCGCTGGGCAGGCCTCATTGTCCGCATGCCAGACACGAGACTCCCAAAGCAAGTGCTCTACTCGGAACTCCTTCATGGCAAACGAGCCAAGGGTGGACAGAGAAAACTTTACAAGGACACCCTCAAAGCCTCCCTGATAAAGTGCGGCATCCTCACCGACACTACAGCAACACAATGGACTCAGCGATACCATTATATCCAGTATGCACTGCAAGAGGGAACAACCAATGATATTTCTTGACTGATGAAACAATAGTTTTATTCCATTGCACAGCAGCACAGGTGGAGAAGCCTGTGAGCTATTGATTAAAATGAGCAAATTTTACCTACAGCAGAATTTTGATTTTATATGCATGTTACATTTTTTATGAGGAAATTTGAGTAAATATCAGAAATTAAATTGCAAACACTGGAAATCCAAAATAAAAACAGAAAATGGCACAATACAAACAGGTGAGTTGTGACAAAGAAAAGGTGTAAAAGAAAGGGGGTACCACGGAATATATTCTTTTTTGTTGCAATATTTTCACACATGGTGTACCCAACTCACAAAAACACGAAAACCATGATTATAGAAAATGTGTCACAAAGCAGTGGTTGATCCACACTTTTAAAATGAATGCACAATACTCATGAAAGTATCAGCTGTGGCTCAGTGGGTAGTATTCTCACCTCTGAGTCAGAAGGTTGAGTGTTCAAATCCCACTCCAAGGACTTGAGCACAACAAAATCTTGGCTGACATTCCAGTGCAGTGCTGCACTGTCGGAGGTGCTGTCTTTTGCATGAGACGTTAAACTGAGGCCCCGTCGGCTCTCTCAAGTGGACATAAAAGATCCCATGGCACTATTTCGAAGAAGAGTAGGGAGGGTATCCTCGGTATCCTGGCCAATATTTATTCCGCAATCAACATAACAAAAAAAAACAGATTATCTGGTCATTATCACACTGCTGTTTGTGGGAGTTTACTGTGCACAAATTGGCTGCCGCGTTTCCTACATTACAACAGTGAATACACTCCAAAAGTCCTTCATTGGCTGTAAAGCGCTGTGAGACAACTGGTGGTTGTGAAAGGCGATATATAAATCCAAGTCTTTCTCCTGATTTTTAAATCATTGGTCGCCCGGAATTCAGGCAATAAACAGGTAGCCGACAGTTAAAAATCACCCCTCTCCTTCACTGTAAAAATATAATAGCTTACAGGAGAACCCTGTCTCACTCTTGATGGGATTGAAGGCCAATAAATCCCCAGGGCCTGATGGACTGCATCCCAGAGTACTTAAGGAGGTGGCCTTGGAAATAGCAGATGCATTGACAGTTATTTTCCAACATTCCATAAATTCTGGATCAGTTCCTATGGATTGGAGAGTAGCCAATGTAACCCTACTTTTAAAAAAAGGAGGGAGAGAGAAAACAGGGAATTATAGACCGGTCAGCCTGACATCGGTAGTGGGTAAAATGAAGGAATCAATTATTAAGGATGTCATAGCAGCGCATTTGGAAGGGGGTGACATGATAGGTCCAAGTCAGCATGGATTTCTGAAAGGGAAATCATGCTTGACAAATCTTCTGGAATTTTTTGAGGATGTTTCCAGTAGAGTGGATAAGGGAGAACCAGTTGATGTGGTGTATTTGGACTTTCAGAAGGCTTTCGACAAGGTCCCACACAAGAGATTAATGTGCAAAGTTAAAGCACATGGGATTGGGGGTAGTGTGCTGACGTGGATTGAGAACTGGTTGGCAGACAGGAAGCAAAGAGTAGAAGTAAATGGATACTTTTCAGAATGGCAGGCAGTGACGAGTGGGGTACCACAAGGTTCTGTGCTGGGGCCCCAGCTGTTTACATTGTACATTAATGATTTAGACGAGGGGATTAAATGTAGTATCTCCAAATTTGCGGATGACACTAAGTTGGGTGGCAGTGTGAGCTGCGAGGAGGATGCTATGAGGCTGCAGAATGACTTGGATAGGTTAGGTGAGTGGGCAAATGCAGTATAATGTGGATAAATGTCAGGTTATCCACTTTGGTGGTAAAAACAGAGAGACAGACTATTATCTGAATGGTGACAGATTAAGAAAAGGGGAGGTGCAACGAGACCTGGGTGTCATGGTACATCAATCATTGAAGGTTGGCATGCAGGTACAGCAGGCGATTAAGAAAGCAAATGGCATGTTGGCCTTCATAGCGAGGGGATTTGAGTACAGGGGCAGGGAGGTGTTACTACAGTTGTACAGGGCCTTGGTGAGGCCACACCTGGAGTATTGTGTACAGTTTTGGTCTCCTAACTTGAGGAAGGACATTCTTGCTATTGAGGGAGTGCAGTGAAGGTTCACCAGACTGATTCCTGGGATGGCGGGACTGACATATCAAGAAAGACTGGATCAACTGGGCTTGTATTCACTGGAGTTCAGAAGAATGAGAGGGGATCTCATAGAAATGTTTAAAATTCTGACGGGTTTAAGACAGGTTCGATGCAGGAAGAATGTTCCCAATGTTGGGGAAGTCCAGAATCAGGGGTCACCTTCTAAGGATAAGGGATAAGCCATTTAGGACCGAGATAAGGAGAAACTTCTTCACCCAGAGAGTGGTGAACCTGTGGAGTTCTCTATCACAGAAAGTTGTTGAGCCCAATTCACTAAATATATTCAAAAAGGAGTTATATGTCGTCCTTACTTCTAGGGGGACCAAGGGGTATGGCGAGAAAGCAGGAATGGGGTACTGAAGTTGCATGTTCAGCCATGAACTCATTGAATGGTGGTGCAGGCTCGAAGGGCCGAATGGCCTACTCCTGCACCTATTTTCGATGTTTATATAAAAATAAATTCATATGTCTATGACTGTGTATAACTGTGATATGTTACAAACATACATACATGTACAAACTCAAGGGCCTGGAATTTTCTGAAACGGCGTAAATATCTTACTCCGAAATTTATGGCAAAATATGCACTAATCTTCCCATCGGTGAATTATGCGAAAATCTCCTCAGAATCTTGTTATTATAATGTGAAAACCCACATAAGAAAATTAGAAATTAGCGTGAATGATTGGGGCACAAGGAAAGTGCCAAAATGATGCCATATTCATTCTTTAAATCTATATTTTTGCATGAAAATGTAAGTTTGAAGGCTCGAAACCACCATCGGCAAATGTGGAAAATTTGTTTTTAATATCATTCATATTGATGGCATAAAGATACATTCGGAGGTACAGAAAAAAATGAGGTCTCAGTGAGAAGACATTTTTTAAAAAGCTGACAAAAAACACCATAAAATACCACAAATATGACCTTGGGTACTGTTGAGCCTAAAAGTTTAGGGCAAAAATTTACAGTCTGTTCAGAATTAAAGTGAATTCAGGAAATTTGCTTTCAGTGCACTTTTACATGGAGGCGGAGCTATGTTAATGAGCAGCAGAAGGTTTCAGCAGAGGTTTCAAATTTAGGAAATTCAGGCCTATTTAAAAATGGTCGTAAGTCACTTAATCCCAAATTTCCTCAATCATTTGCTTTGAAAGCCTTATGCTGCAATGACACCATTTCTTGGGTGCAGTTTACAGGACATTTTGGGCCGTGTATGACTATCCAGTTTATTCTATCTCCTATGTTGTTAAAGATTCATTTCTTCAGGGCATTTGAATTTACGATCCTGGATACGCAATACAAACAGATACAGGGCATGCTTATACAGTACTACAGATACTGATTTGAGATTAATACCTGTTTAAAGTAACAGGGACGTTGGAAAGCTTGAGTTATACTCCTGGCTCCATGTCACTCTGTGACCGGGGATAGCGGCACAGAGTTCCACTCATCAGTGTCCAAATGTCGATTAAAATTAAATATTAGCAAAAGTGACAAAGTAGCTGGGTCTCTTAATATAAAACAAGTTACTCTTAATATTAAACAAGAGATAACTCTGTTTCTGGCAGGTAATGTCTGCTTTGGTCGCTATTTTATCCATTTTTAAAACACGGATGGTGTATAATGTGTCAGCCTTGGCTCCATGGTAGCATTTTTATCTCAGAAAGTCATGGGTTCAAGCCACACGCCAGAGACTTGAGCACATAATCTAAGCTGACATTTCAGTTCAGTGCTGAGGGAGTACTGTTGGAGATGCCATCTTTCGAAAGACATTGAACTGATGTAAAAAACTCCATTGCACTATTAGAAGAACAACAGTGGAGTTGTCCTTTGGAATATCCTGCCCAATGCTATTCTTCAACTAGCATTACCAAAATAGATTGGCCTGGATTTGCAATTGTAAGGATGGCGAAACTGTCAGCATTCACAGTCATTACAACTGTGAATCTGACAGCAACTTTTGGACTATGAACATGCGCAGTTAAACACGGAAATCCAGAAATTGTTGTCAGTCATGATCTGCTCCTCCACAGGGCTGTTGAACTCCATGGAGCTGGCAATCAATCAAAATCACTAAGTTGACAAAAAAAAACTCTCCTTTACACTGGAATATCGTTTTTTAAAAAAACCATTAAACCTTGTTGAATGAGGTGTAACTGGATTTTTAATGGCATTCTAAGTAATGTTCCCTCTAATTTTTTTCCTTGCGCGTGCACTTTACCGCATGCACGGTACCTCTTCCAGTGGCAGCGCTGGTGAGCAGCCTGCATGGGTCCTCACAATTGGTGAATAGGGGAACATGAGTCATAATTACTGCATAACGACCATTCTGGAGCTGAAAAACTTATTGTATATTTGTGGAATGTCAAATTTTTCCATTATGATAAAAATTCCATAGAATTTAATATAATATATATTTTTAAATTTTGTTCATGATATTTCAGGTTCTAACTTAATATCAAATGTATGTCCCAATCTTTATTTCGCTCTCTTTAAAATGATTAAAAAAAATAAAAGAAAATCCGTGCATTTTACTTCCTGGTTTGCTGTCTAGGAATTCTTCAATGTGATTGGCTGCTTAGCCAGCTTGATGACATCACTGTTGCTGGATGCTGGAGATTCTCTAGACTTAGTGTCAGATTCAAATTAAAGTCAGGAGAGGTAAAATCAACGCCACACAGATCACTAGGTCTTTGTGGGCAGCTTTTTTCGAGGTCTCAATACAGTTTATAGAACCTAGCTGTATGCAAATCAGCTGGCTCATCGCCCTACATTACAACAGTGAATACAGTTCAGAAATACTTCATTGGATGAGAAAGACTTTTGGATGTCCTGAGGACATGATAGGTGCTATATGAATGCTAGTTTGTTCTTTCTTCCCTAAGACATCCCACAGTGTAAAGTTTACTCTATTATTAAGAGTTAGGATTTTATTACATATTGTAAACCAAGCTTAACTCCTGTATCAGTCAGGGCAGGCATCCATTTCTACATCCGGAGAAAAGGCTTGGTGTTCGGTCCTCTAACATGGTTTGCTGCTTATGTAAAGGGGTAAAGAGGATTCAGTTCACTTCCATTAGCATCGTACCCCCTTGCTGTCTGGCACATCTCCATCTCACTACCTCTGTGCTTGATGGAAATTAGGGATGTGATGGAAACATTTCTTGCTAATTAAATGTAGTTGAAAAATACAGTCATGCGAATGGAAAATTGCCGAAAAAAATATATCTACGTGTGGCTTGGAGCCCTTTAACCGAAGAGGAGCTCAAAGCCTTCTCAATTTTCCAAATATGCATGTACTCCCTCTCACATGCTGGAGTTACACATTTACCATCCAATTTTATTTGTATTAGCATGAAAGAAATAGCCCAAGTAATCACAGTGATTGTGGAGTATATTACATATACAGATAACGCTACCAGAGACAAGAATGTAGAAGTACAACAGCCAACATGTGTCACCCTGATCTTTCAAGTCACATTATTACAAGTCATAATGCCCTTAATCCTATGTTATTCCATCTCGAACTGACATGTCCCACTGTATATACTCGGGCAAAAATAGTAAGAAGATAAACATTGTAAGGAGTAATAAACTGTAATATGTGTATGAAAAGAGTACAATTTATGTAGCGTTTTTAGTTTTAAATGTGCAAAATTTTAAAGTCAGTGTTTACATTAATAAAATACCAATAAACCACCACATTTACATGCTTCTTCAAGCCCCTCTTGCTTGCCTAAAAATGCACATCTTTTCCTCAAAGGGGCCCTTTCCTGCCACTTTTGTGCTGCTGCCTCTCGGAGCTGTCCTTGAAAAAATCTCACCTTGGTCCTCAGAATCCCACCACGATCAGCCCCAACACCAACATCACCAACCTTCTCCACAATCATCTGATGCTGCACAGGACAGAGGGCATCAGCACATGACCAAATTGCTGCCCGGGATGTCAGAATTTACCTGACCATGGTCAGATTGACTTCATTTGACGATGCACACCCTGGCTGCTACATGATGCGCCAGGTTGGCACCACTCCAATCCAACACCATAAACCATTCCTACAATGCCCAAGCCATTTCTTTCACACTCATCACCATTGTGGGGGGTACCGTTATGTCTGACCATTCACTGCAACTCACTGAGACACTTCCAAAGGTGCACACAAATCTGTCCAAGAAAGCAAAGTGTTGAAAATAAAGATTTCAACGTTTGACAACACATTAGCAGAAACTTAACATGAACATTGGCGATAACACCCAAGTGCCTACACTTGTGTGTTGTTAGTTGCTATGATGAGGGTGAGTGCGAGGGATGGCTAATGAGATGGGAATCTGATAATGTAGATAGAGACAGAGGGATGGGTGGAGGTGCAAGGTAAGTGGGTGTGAGTAAGGATGTGCAGGAGTAGAGTAGGGAAAGCAGAGTGATGGGGAAGTAATGAGTGGCACAGCAGGATGAAGTTGAGTGTGACTTTGCAGTAATGTTTTGTGATCTATTGAGATCATTGAAAGGTTTGCGCCACTGCAGCCTGGTCCTCCTGACAACATCCCTGCTTGTGCCCTCCTATACAATGTGCAACCAGGCTGCATTGGTGTCCTGGAGAGGTCCCTTCTGCCCATTGGAAGGGAAGCGAACCTCCCTCCATAAGCATCTGGAGGGAGTCATGGGAGAGCCTGGGTGCAGCCGTGCACCTTTGTGCAGTGCTTGTCAGTGTTTGAAACACCTCAACGCTGCAGAACACTGACAGCAAAATGGATGTGGGTATGAACCCTTTAAGGAAACCAGTTGACACCGCGTCGTCAGATGACGTCATCCAATCCGCTTCCTTTTAATTTTCCGGGAACCTTGCAGGGCAGACTTAATAAACCCCAGCCACGTAAAATCACTTGGACAGAGCGGGCTGCAACCAGGAGCGAGGTTCCAGCTTGCATCCGAAGTTCCTGACCTGGTAGGAAAAATCACCGCCTCATTGTTTACTTTGTGACCCATTCTTCACACCCGATTTCTTCCATCCCACCATTGGTGGCTACGCCTTCAGCTGTCTAGGCCTTAAGCTCTGAATTCCGTCCCTCAACCTTTCCACCTCTCTCCCCTCCTTTAAGATATTTCTGAAAACCTACCTCTTTGACCAAGCTTTTGGTCATCTGTCCTAATATCTCCTCGTGGCTCAGTGTTAAATCCTGCTTGATAGCTTTCCTGTGTAGTACCTTGGGACGTTTTACTATCTTAAAGGCATAATATAAAATCCTGTTGTTGTTGGCTGTAATACTAAGCCATTACCTTCCTTTAACAGTTCTATGGTCAGCTTTTAAATCTCCTCAAAGTTCAATGGTAATTATTTTGCATAATATGATACTAAGTTTTCCATATATCAGAAGATCTCGGCTTCAGTGCCTCTGCTAAGAAAGAGGGAACAAATGTCACCCAGGGTTCCTGTTCCTGATCCAGTGCAGTGCTGGAAAGTCCACATGGGGATTTCCAGTAAAGACGGGATGGGTTTGGCTGGTTTGCCCCTCACAATCAAATAGCCTATCAGCACTCACTGTCTAGGTTCACACAAAAAGAATGGAGGTTTGAGCAAGGTACTGGAGCGAATTCTGCCAGTGTCCATGGAACAGTATCCCAGCACATCACTGCCTTCAGGTCAGACCTGGAGAAAAGGGAAGATGATTGGAAAGACTGATCTCCTTCGCGGGAATAAGGAATACAATTTGTGCAACCAAACTGGCCTAAAGAGGAATATACAGCGCCACCGAGTCATCAAGCAAGGAAGGATGTTTTATCTCCAAGTCTCAAAATGAAAACAGATCCATCTCAAGAAAAACAAGAATTTGGCTATTATTTGGAATTAAAGCATTCTGAGTTCCATAAGTGAAAGCCATTCATTTTATTTCAACTACTATAGCATAACTATAATTACAGAAAAGCACGATACATTTTATCTATACATTGAAACATAGAGCTGTAGGGCTCAATTTTCCCCCAAGCATGTTTTCTGGCATATTGTCAGAGTTGCACCACTTATTTAGGTCCAGAAATGCGCCAGAAAAACACGTCCAAACTTTCCCCGATGTTTCCGCTGTAATCCGGACCCTTGCAGCGTGGCCAGTTGCCTCAGTGGGTGGAGCCTGCGGTCTGTGCCGAAAAAAGCAGCCGAGTCTTCTGTGCATGCACGGGAAAAAAAGCTCACGTACTTAACGTCGCTGAAATGGCCGCGGATGTGCAGTAGAGTCCTTTCCTCTCCCCCCGCCCGAGTCTTGTGACCTCTCCCTCCCACCCCCCTCCCCCTCCCCAGGCACCAAGCCTTCAGATCGGCTGTCTCCGACCTTCTCCGGTCCCCGAATGAGGTTCCTTCCTGGTCCGCTGTGGCCCCGAGTACCTTCCTAGTTCGCTGTGGTCACGAGTGCGTGCTGGTCTTGGTCCACTGTGGCCCTGAGTGAGTGCCGGTCAGTGCAATCCCTCCCCCCGCCAAGCCTCTCCGGTCCCCAAGTGAGGTGCCTTCCCAGTCCGCTGTGGCCCCCAAGTGAGGTGCCTTCCTAGTTCGCTGTGGCCCCCGATTGCGTGCCTTCCCGGTCCGCTGTGGCCCCCTAATACATTCCTTCCTGATCTGCTGTGGACCCCGAGTGCATGCCTGCCAGTCAGTTTGCTTCCTCCCCCGCCGAGCTACTCCGGTCCTGAGTGAGTGCCGGTCCAGGTCCGCTCCATTTCCCACCCTATCCCAGGCTGAATGGTCGCCAATTTACTTACCTGATTTCTTTAACTCTCCACAAGGGTTTCTTGAGAGGCCACATTCGCTGGCCTAAGCAGAAATGGAGTAACTATCAACTGGCCAAAGTTCACTAAATGGCCAGAATTGGCATAGGTGGCTGGTTACACCCCCTTTGGATGAGAAAAAAACGTACCTAAAAAAAACGTAACTAAATGGGTTGCGCTGGTATAAAATTGATTGGGGAAACTGTGGATTTTTAAGTTAGGCCAGAAAAAGCAGCCTGCTCCAAAAAAACGGCGCAAATCACTGGGGAAAAATGAGTCCATAATCTCCAGCTTTACATCTAATCTTATTTATCAAGAGAAAAAGAATCATACTTTCCAATATCTTTTAATGTGCCAATATGCTTCTTGCGTGATACCCTTACTGCATTATCTTTAATTACTTTCACCTCTACTACCACCAGTGACAGACCTGCAACTATTAGTACTTAACCTGAGCGTTGAACAGTTCATAATTCTCTCTCCAGACACAACCAAGTTTGAAATGTTTGTCATTATTGCACTGATGGCTAATTTCCCCACAGTTCAAGTGGACATACAGTATGAAAATTTTACAAGTAGTATAATTTACTGAAACCTTTGGAGAAAACAAAATGTCTTTAGTTCAACCGTATAAAAATGCCACATGTCAAACTTCACTGGTGTCACCATTGCTTCAATAACTCCACTGCAATATATTCTGCTTTGGAAGTGAGGGCACAAGTTGACAGTTACTGCTGGGCAGGCTAAGTTCCTGAAATGAAATTCACTCGCTTATTTTTTTTTGTTGCCTTGCTCCAATGGTTGTTTGCGAGCCCCAGGTGGCAGCAGGGCATGATACCTCCTTAAACCCTGCCCCACTCCTGCTACCGTTAATAGGATGAATGCCTCACTGCTTTACTGCTTTCGGCATCTTCTTCAGAACAGAGGAACCTTTTGTGCTAAAATGATTTTCAGGATGGCAGCCCTGGATTTCAGAACAAAGTGAGAGGTAGTTTGCTCAGCCTGTTGAGGGCTATTAAAGCATCTGTTGCACTTGGAAAGTTCTTACAGATACATTAAAATAAGAATGGAGGATACAGAACTGTATGGGGCCAGCCAGAAATCTCTCGACTCTGCAATGATCCATCAGGTGAGCAAAACAATAATAATGCTTTATTCCATCACTTTGATTAATATTGTAATTTGCAGCATAAACAATGGTCTCTGCTTTCTACACATATGAACCAAATCTCATGGTATAATTACCTATACATAAATATTTGCTTCAATATTGTTTTAAAAAAGCATAAAAAACACCAATATAAGGATTTAAAAAAATGCTCGTCCAATTACTCAATGGGTTTCAGCAGTGAGTAGCTGTGTCAAACAGTCCAGAAACATCCCAGACTCAACCCCCAATCTGAGGTGAGTTAATTGATCTTAGCTGAGAAGATAGTAGGGCATTACAGTTGGCCTCAGGACCGTGCATGTGTGACTGTGACTGTGAGTGTGTGTGTATGAGATAGGGCTCAGCAGTGATTCTCTCCATACTCAATCAGCCTGTTGGCAATCACTTTCATGCACAAATAATTGCCACTTGGGTGAGTTGCCCGAGGTTGCCAACCGTCCATCGAACAGTGCCCCAGCATGGACCTGAAGCCTTCAGGAGAGGAGAGGAAAATAAATGTAAATTGTGCTTTAAAATATTGTAAATTGGAATGCAAAATTGATTTGACTCACAAGGAAGACCTGGAAGCTAATGTTCATTGAGGTATCAGAGCTCTGTCAATCATGGGATAAATTCTGCATCCTATCTTCCCATTCAGTAGCCTCCTCATATTATATCAAACTTATAGAACTGAGTTAAAGACCACTTAAATCATATGTAAGATTGTAAAAGACCACACAAACCATGTATAGGACTGTTAAAGGCCATAATCCAGTTATGCTCAGAACACAAGAGTTGCTGCAGCTACATCTCAACACTCTTATCAATTCAAATAATCTGCACAGAATACCAATGGAAAAGTATTACACACTGTGTTTCCTGCTTAAAGGACCTTTTCCCACACAATGTCATCACCTTTGACTTGTCTGTTGGAACCCCAGCTGGAATTTCTCCAAATCCTTGTGTGCTCACAACAACCACCAGGGTCAAACTTGTAAGATGCCTAACTATCTCTGGCTGTGCCTTGTTGCTATACCACTTACGAATAAAGAAAAATCTCATCTGGGAGTAGCTCACTACTCAATGTTCACTCTGGTTCTGAGACTGAACCATTACTTTACAACTCACTCATGGGGGTCTGCTATTCAGAATATATTTTTGAATAATAAAAAAGCTTCAAAATGGTAATCGTGTTGCATTTTAGTTCTGGTGTAGAATCACGGCTGCGGTCCTCGAGGAGTGAAATACCGTGCATCTTTGTACAACAGTAAATGGACCTTTGTGAGAAGGCAAATTCCATGCGAACGATTCCGTCAACATGATTAAAGCTCTTTGCACTACATCAAAGAAATGCTCACACTCTGCTTTCCACTATTCTATGTCTGAAGAATGAATTGTTGCAAAACATGGAACAGTGTGACAAATTCAACTGTAAATACAAACAACAAATTTTTAAAAAAAGGTTCAAGGCAATTTTTTGGAATGAATTTTATCAAGTTAAGCACTGAAAGTCTCTGCAACATATCAGGTTGTTTATTTGGTGCTGAATATAAATTAATTTTCCAGACTAGGCATTGTGAGTATTTTCCAATATTCCCATTTCATTAAATCCAATACTTTTTTTAAACATGGGGATACAGGAGCCAGTTCTAATCCATTTGATCTGAATCTCCTCCCTCCTTATTCCCTGCTACATAGAGCCAGCTCTACTAAAGCAGGGTTCTCATTAAATGCAGGTGACATGCTGTGTAGACTCTCATCATATACTATGCAATGTCCTTGTTGATGTGTGAGAAGCAGTTGATTTTACTTCAGACTATTCACTTGAAGAGGTCAGGATTAAAAGTAATTCCCTCTTTTCATTGGAAAACCTTTCATTTCAACTTAGCATTTTCCCGCTCCCTGTTTTCTTAAAACTTGATTAGCTCTGTAGCACCTCTGTTTGTTGTGTGATGGAGTGGGGGCACAGATGAGGATTCACTCTGTCATTGGGGAGCAGCTTTTAATCTGAGTTGCACCTAATCCAGTCTATTTAGATTTATCCAAATCTTGCCAGTTTTAAACAGTTTGGATTTTCATCAGCACCTCTGGCCATTTGTGATACCTTAAGATAGACACAGCTGACAACTGGTGTCTGAAGCTGTTTAGAAAATGACAGTGCTATTAAGCGATCTCAAATTGCAACTCCAGAACTACATAAGAGGTGGATATCTGAATCCAAATCGGAATTACAATTCACCTAACTTAGTTCAGTGGCTACGCTGCATGGTTTCTAATGCAATGATGCATGGCTATGACTGCAGGATATGTTTTTACTGAAGGATGAAACAGATGAAATGTCAGTTTTCTCCTGGAAGCTGCTTGATAATTGACTTGCATTGTCTCACACATCACTAGGGGAGTTTCAGGGTCAGCCCCGACTGATATCCCATTAATGCCACAACTACTAATTTGGTTTTGTGCCGTATTGACAGCTTCCTTGAATTAAAACTGCAGTTGTCCCATAATTCAAACGTTTCCAACAGAAATGTAGCAGCTAAAGAACCCTGCCTGTGAAAACATTTCCTTCCCCACACCATTCATTTTCAAGATGTTTTACTTTTTGCAGTAGAAATCAATATCAGTGAGTTGCAATTTGCATTTGTATGATGCTGACCTTTGCACTTTGCTCTTGTTCCAGCTCTGCGATTGGCAGAAGTGCAGGAACCAAAAAAGGCAAGGTCAGCAGTATAATTACACAAGCCATGTGTAAAGTACTTTCAATTGCTATCGGAAAAATTAAATAACTTCAAGACATTTCAATTTCAAAAGTAAACTAGATGAGTATATGAGAGAAAAAGGAATAGAAAGATTTGCTGAAAAGCTGAGATGAGACAAATGGAATGGGAGGAGACTCATGTGGGGTATAAACACCAGCACAAACTAGTTGGGCCAAATGGCCTGTTTCTGTTCTGTATATTTTATGATGCATTAGTTTGCAACACCTAAAGCTCTGATTGGGTCCCCTTGATCATAAGACCTGCTTGCTGACCTGCTTGGTCTCCTGAGAGGATAAGACACACCCAGCAGTTTTTCTGGAATGTGTAATTAGAACCACCCTGCCTACATAATCAGTGACTTTGCAAAGTGTACTTCGAGCCATTCTGACTGCCAACTCTAGACAGTACAGAGCTCACTTGGAACAGACAGGGCTCACTCTCACAGATTAAGACCTTCTCTGACCCACCCCCCACTACCCAAGTGCCTGACATTCCCCCACCCCCCAGCCCAAGTTTCTGACCTACTCCTGCCGCCCCCCCCCAGGTTTCTGACATTCTCCTTCCATCCAAGTGCCTGGCCACCATCACCCCCCTCTGCCTAAATTCCTGACCTACCCCCCCCCCACCGGGTTCTTAACCTTCTTCCACTGCCGAAGTTCTCCCCCAACCCCATCCCATGGATTCATGACCTTCTCCTCCCAACAAGTTCCTGACCATATCCCCCCGCCATAGATGCGGCATTGTGTGTGGGTCACAGATTATTAACAGGTTTATTGGGTATGAAATGAATAGTGAAAGTGTCATGACTTCTGGATTTCTTCCCTCCAATTATGTCATTCGCCACACACACACTGAGCTTTCCGAGAAATCAACCAGGTGTAGGGGGAGGAGAGGGAGAATGTGGTGCAGGTGTAAAGGGGGTGGGTTTTGAAGAATGTGATACATCTTAGCATTTGGATCACATGCGTGCTCTCATCCCCCCCCCTTTAGATCTGGACCACATTCTTCCCCCATCCTCACTGTGCACTTTACTCCCACCACCCGCCCAATCCTGACCTCCTCTCCCTGAGTTTCCTCTCTCTCCTCAATGATACCCTCTCCGCCTTCCCTCTCTCTGCCTTCTCCCAGTCTCTCTCTGCCCCTCTCTCCCCAGTCTCTCTCTTTCTGCTCCACTCTCTCTCTCCCACTCTCCCCCTCTCGGCCCTTCTCTCTCTGCCACTCTCTCTCTCTCTCTCTCTCTCTCTCTGCCCCAATCTCTCTCCCTCTCTGCCCCCCTCTTTCTCTCTTTCTCTCTCACTCTCTCTCCTTCCCAGTCTCTGCCTCTCGCTCCCCAATCTGTCTCTCTCTGCCTCCCCAAGTCTGTCTCTCACTCCCCAGTCTCTCTCCCTCTCTCTCTCTCTCCCCAAGTCTCTGTCTCTCGCTCCCCAGTCTCTCTCCTCCCCAGTCTCTCTTTCTCTCTCTCTTGCTCCCCAGTCTCTCTCAGCCACTCTCTCTCTTTCACTCCCCAGTCACTCTGCCCCAGTCTCTCCCTCTGTCCCACCTCCGATTTCCTCTCTCTCTCAGAAGGTCGCAAAAAATTTTGTGTGGATAATCACAGCGATATTAGAGGCAAAAGTCCTAGAGGCTCCTTTAGTATAGTCATTGATTTTTACTAGATAACCCAAAAGCCCCAGTAGCAGGCTCAGACTCAAGCTCCAAGCTTGACAATGTGGTTCAGCCCCATTTCCAACTTCCTAATTTATCGCACCGCGCATGCGCGACCGGATTGAGCGCGAATGTGCAAAAAGGGGCAGAGTCTCTTGCATGCGCAGAGGAACACAAAAATGTTCATGGACATAATGTAATTCTGTGTGATACAAGATCAACTTCTCCCAGGAAATGCACTGCAGCGTCGACGAACATATAAATTAATTCCTTTCATTTTAAGGGTTCATTAAAAGTCCACTCTTCAAACTACTAACACAACACATAATCTAATCTGTTATTATTTGAAGCAAAAACATATGTCTTGTAAAATGAGAGACAGAGCAAGATTACCTCACAGAAGTTGATCTTCATTGGGAGATGATGTAACATTTGGCAATAATGTTGAATACTATTGAGTGAGGCATTGATGCTCCCCATTCCCATTGCTGACTTTCCTGTCTTGTATTTTCTACCCATGTGTTGTTCATTTTATCCATCTCAATAAAAATGAAAGGCTGGGTGAAGTGGTTGAAATTCAAAACCATGACTTAATTGCCTGAGTCCGACACTCAACCAATTGAACTACCTGAACTTCTATTTAAATACGGAATGTGTCCTGAATTTGTTGTACCCTATTATTGGGACATTACATTCTGTTTGCACTCATGGTATTTAGGGTTCCTTTCTTTTGTTGGTGAAACCAGCTCATGTTTATAATATACTGTGATGTGACTTTACACAAAGAGGTACAGAAAGACAGACAGGGCAAGAACAAAAATAACCCACCCACTAGCCTACCTCCCTCCCCACTCTTTCCTGGCCACCCTTCAATAGGTTTGCATGAGATACACCTTGCATGTGTCACCTCTTCATTTGGTTCAAACACGAGGTGCTCCTAAAGAAGAGGAGAAACACCAGGAAATTGAATTTATTTCTTCAACATACTTATATCAAGTCCATTTTAAAAAAAAATGAATAGGTGACTTATGCCTGGGACAAAACCCATGAAAAACAGTTGGAATCAGAAGTGGGTAGTAGAGAAACAAGAAGGCTGGAGATGCTCATGATAATACATTGCCCCAGATCCAAGTATGAAGTCCATCTGTCACTATATTAGTGGAAGTGCCATGCTTGGAGAATTTGGAATAAAATTAAACATCAAGAAAACCTGCTCTTCATTAAATTTATGATATTTATTGTAGCTAATTGGCACTACCCGTTTTTTTTCAGTGACTGGGCACCCTTTTACCAATGTATATTACATTTTATACTTTGGTTATATTTGTGCTTCCAGTTCCAGCCTCTGAATAATGTCAAAGTTAGAACCAGTTACATTGAGACATACAGTCGAGAATTCTGGACCAGGCAGAACCAGGTAACATCAGGTTACATGCAATACAACAATGTCAAATATTACTTAATGAAGGTGATGTGTATTAGTGACTAAAAATTATTGTCCATAGCTTTTTCCCCTTCTAACTTCTCTTTCTCTCTGCTTTCCTGAAGGCACTAACTCTGGCAAGGATTTATGTTCAGTGGCATGGGCCTCCACAATCTTCTATCCGTGGCTATTCTTCTTGTGTGAACCTACTTGGTGATGACCGTGTCGATGAAATTTAAACCAATTGAACCTGACTTCTTTCCTCCTCTGACACTTACATCACACACACACGGCCAGTGATCACTAGACCAGGAGCAGGAATGCTGGCTGATTTATTTGATTTCTTGAGCTTTGAAGGTGCTGAGACCTGTTAATATCCCATGTTGCCCTGCTTGATGTCAGCAAACTCAGTATGGCCAGCAATTGCATTTGGAACCTTACATGGTGGAAATAGCACAGCGTCACATTTAATCACAGAATCATCAGGGCACACGCTATTGTCCATAAGATTCAAATACATGCATAAGGGAGGGCTAACATTACATGCCAGGACACTGGGAAGTGTAGAGGAACAGAGGGACCTTAGAGTGCATGTCCACAGATCTCTGAAGGTAGCAGGGTAGGATAAGTTGGTTAAGAAGGCATATGTGATAATTCCCTTTAATAGCTGAGGCATAGAATATAAGAGCTGGGAGGTTATGCTTGAACTGTATAAAACACTAGTTAGGCCACAGCTGGGGTACTGCATGCAGTTCTGGTCACCACCTTACAGGAAAGATGTGATTGCACTAGAGCGGGTATAGAAGAGATTTATGAGGATGTTGCTTGGATTGGAGAATTTTAGCAATGAGGAAAGATTGGATAGGCTGGGGTTGTTTTCTTTGGAACAGAGGAGGCTGAGGGGAGACCTAATTGAGGTGTATAAAATTATGAAGTGCCTGGATAGAGTGGATAGGAAGGATCTATTTCTGCTAGCATAGATTTAAAGTAATGGATAGAAGGTTTAGAGAGGATTTGAGGAGAACATTTTTCACCCAGAGGGTGGTGGGGTCTGGAACTCACTGCCTGAAAGGGTGGTAGAGACAGAAATCCTCATAGCATTTAAATAGTACTTGGATATGCACTTGAAGAGCCATAACCTACAAGGTTATGGACCAATAACTGGAAAGTGGGATTAGGATGGATAGCTCTTTGTCGGCCGGCACGGATACGACGGGCCAAATGGCTTCCTTCTGTGCTGTAAATGTTTATGATTCTACGATAAGTAACAGTTTATTTTTCTCCGCTTTCTGTAGACTCCAGTTTAATTTTGCATGAAGTGATTCTTAAAATGCATAGGATTGGACTTCAACTTGGCAACACTAAAAAGGAGACATCACATTAGTAATTCAGGCAAGTTTTACTTTGAATTTCTTTCTGCCTTTCAATTTTGTGGCTCCCTGCTGTTGTAATTATTCCTGTGTTTGCAAGACTGCAGTGTGAAATGGTAACAGTACAATTAACCATCTCAAAGTGTAATTTACATTATAATTTTTACAGGAACATTTTTCTCATACAGTGAATTAATTCCTTTCTTCAGAAACTAATACTGCAATTGCTAGAAGTGTTAAGGTATTTTATTTATTTGGGAATTCAGTGGATTTAGCAGAAACATCAGGGTGTTGTTTTTAAACTGGCTACCTTTTTCCAATAGGGACAATGGACAAATTATGGTACTGAAGACATATGTGAAAGTATATTGTGCTCATAGTAACAGCTTACAGTTAATACTATTCCAAATCCACACAAACTGACACCAAGCCAGCATGATGCGTTGACTTCATTTGTTTCAATGGTGTGCAGTTTGGGAGCAAACTAAAGTACAACTCTTTTGACTGAAAATGCTGGAAATATCAGCAGGTCTGGCAGCATCTGTGGAGAGGAAGCAGAGTTAGCGTTTCAGGTTGAAGATCCTTCTCCAGAACTGGTCATCGACCTGAAACGTTAACTCTTCTTTCTCTCCACAGATGCTGCCTGACCTGCTGAGATTTCCAGCATTTTCTGTTCTTATTCCAGATTCCAGCATCCGCAGTATTTTGCTTTTGTACAATTCTTTTGAAACTGAAATGTAACTGACTATGAAGCTGCTCCGATTAAAAAAGCACTCCCGCTACTGCACACGCAAATCGAGAATCGGGCACTCCTTCCTGTGATTTTCTGTCCATTCATTTTAATGGACAAAGAAAAAAAATCACCGGTTGGGAGTGTGCATTTTCATGCATTCCAGGAGGTGCAAAGTGGAAGGAGCACAGACATGTGAAATTTTTTGGCATGCAAACCAGAAACTCATGCAAGTTCAACAAGGCTCAGCAGTCTATCCTTTGAACAGTTAAAGAAGCATGAAAGCTCTGAAAATTACAGCATTCATCATAGTCAGTCCCTCGAAGCAAGGTTGACTTGCTTTCATGTCAAAAAGGGATGAGTTCACAGGTGTTTCAATTGAAGGACCTAATATTCCAGATCCAGAACTACATCGTGAAGGAAGATGCCTGTGCTTGGATTTTTTTAACGTGGGGTGGCCATTGTACACCTGCCACCACACGGGCTTGAGAGAGTTAGGTCTTGGTCCAGTGGCAAGGATTACCCAAGACTAACTGGAGACCAGCTCTGCTGCACAGACCGAGCGCGCACACATATCGCAGTGTGGGCTGGCCCGTGCTGCCTCTGGGCCCTCGCCTCTTCTGAGCCCCAGATAAGCATTCACTGCCATCTTAGACACCTTAAAAAAACAGCCCCTTCTTTACATGCAGAAATTTATAGCTTGTAAGAAAGCAAATTCTGATTGTAACACCATCTTAAAGTGTCTGGTGTAATCAGTAGATTGTAAATTTGGCTTTCAGCCAGAAAGAGATAGTCAGACTGATGACAGAAATGGATGTCTGCTTTTATTTTTACAATAGCAATGTTTTGGATTATTTTCAGTTAGAAGGTTTTAAAAGAGCAATGCCACCATATAGACTAGTATTTGAAAGTTCCTGAACATCCATGAGAAGCTTGCATTCAAATTCTGCTGAAGGTCTTTCATGTTACTCACTGATACAACATCAGGTAATGTATCTGCTGTACTGTAGATTTTTACATTAAGGTTTTCTTTTTTTTATTTTCAAATGAAAATTTCTAAGCATTGACCTTTTAAGATTCTAGTTTTGAAACAGTCCAAAAAAAGAGGCTTGCATTTATGTCGCGCCTTTCATGACCTCAGGACATTCCAAAGTGCCTCACAGCCAATAAAATACTTTTACAGTTTAGTCACAACTGTAATTTGAGAAACACAGCAACCAATCTGCAGGATCCCACAGTCACAGCAAGATCCCACAAACAGCAATGAGGTTAATGATCAGATAATCTGTTTTACTGATATTGGTGATTGAACAACATTGGCACCAGGTGAACACCCATGCTCTTCTTCAAATAGTACCATAGGATCCTTCAAATCGGCTTAAGAGGGCAGACTAGATCTCGGTTTTCCAGCTGAAAGATGGCACCTCTGCAGCATTCCTCAGCCCTGCAATGAAGTTTCAGTCTGAATTGTGTGCTCAAGTCTTGAATCATGACCGTCTGACTCAGGGGCTGACACCTGAATATCCCTTCTATGTAGGCATGAGTACAGATGTTCTTATTTCAACTATTTTGAAGCCAAAATAGTGTGCAGCAGATTATGCTCTCCCATGTTTGAGCACGGCTGACCCGACTGGATTATCCAGGATCTGACTTAATGTGCTGTGTGGTTAATGGAGAGTACAGCCACCCTTCCTCTGGTGTGACTAAATCTGCTTCACATCCTTTTTTTTATCCTCTTCCTTCTTCTTCAAAAGTCTCAACATACAATGCAACCCATAAGAATGGCCTTAGTCAGAACTTGGATTATAGATACAGTACTGAAAAGGCTGGAACATCACTAGCCCCTACACACCCATTTTAATATGGGGGAGCTGAACACACAATGCTTTCTTGGCGAAAAGATTAGAATGTCCCGCGAGAACTCATTTGCATCACACTAATGCGAAATTCAGCATTAAAATGAAGCTCTCGCACAATCTGTACAAGAGCACTTTAGGCCAACACAAATTGAGTGGGGATCTCATAAAATGGATTCCCATCAAACTCTGTGGCATCTTATGCCAAATAGAAAATCTACCCGATTTTTTGAGGAAGTCTCACCTGTCTAATGTCATCTTTCATTCCTATTGAATAGATATTATTGTCACTGTAACAGATTAGGTTATCTGAAGATATACTGAACATTAAAAAACATGCCCACTTATTTCCTTCATTCGGTACTATTATAACAGCGTTGGACTGCTCCTGATGGGGTCTAATCATAAAGAGCAGTTAGACTGTTGTTGCAAAACCTTTTTGGATAAATGCATGAACTGAAGAGTCAGTTTTGAAACAGATCTTTACAAATGCTGTCTCCAGCAACCAAATATGTCCGAATAGTAATTCAATTTCCAAATAAGATAATTTGATTTAATGCAGAACCAACAACATCATTTAAATAGATTTTTGAAAGAATGTGATTAAATTTGTACCTTCTATATGTACACAACTGTATATGAGCATTAACAGAGATGGTTTTCTTTAATGCATTCAGGATGCGGTGTTTTATTTCCTCTAATTCTCTGAACTCCTCTACTGAAGGCAGTGATTCACATTGATGCAATTTGATGAATTTACACTCCCAGCATACAGCTTCACTTGCCAGGACCACATATTGCAAATACAGGCATGCAGTCCCAATATTTTCTGTTCATTAATGTGGAGAGAAAACTGTAGGAAGCACACGCTCAAATTCCCAATATGTGCGCCCAAGAGCTGAAGCTTTGTGCCACAAGCCCAAATTCATAAAATAACCCCAGTTGTTCCATGGGTGCTGACTCAAGTGACCATTCTTTCAGTCGGAGGCTAGCCAGTGAGATTGCCAGGCTATTAGATCAACATCCAGGGGTATTCAACATTCAGGAAAGATAGAATAAAAGGAAAAGGAGGTGGGGTAGCATTGCTGGTTAAGGAGGAAATTAAGGCAATAGTTCGGAAGGACATTAGCTTGGATGATGTGGAATCTATATGGGTAGAGCTGCAGAACACCAAAGGGCAAAAAACGTTAGTGGGAGTTGTGTACAGACCTCCAAACAGTAGTAGTGATGTTGGGGAGGGCATCAAACATGAAATTAGGGATGCGTGCAATAAAGGTGCAGCAGTTATAATGGTGACTTTAATATGCACATAGATTGGGTTAACCAAACTGGAAGCAATACGGTGGAGGAGGATTTCCTGGAGTGCATAAGGGATGGTTTTTTAGACCAATATGTCGAGGAACCAACTAGGGGGGAGGCCATCTTAGACTGGGTGTTGTGTAATGAGAGAGGATTAATTATCAATCTCGTTGTGCGAGGCCCATTGGGGAAGAGTGACCATAATATGGTGGAATTCTGCATTAGGATGGAGAATGAAACAGTTAATTCAGAGACCATGGTCCAGAACTTAAAGAAGGGTAACTTTGAAGGTATGAGGCATGAATTGGCTAGGATAGATTGGCAAATGATACTGAAGGGGTTGACTGTGGATGGGCAATGGCAGACATTTAGAGACCGCATGGATGAACTACAACAATTGTACATTCCTGTCTGGCGTAAAAATAAAAAAGGGAAGGTGGCTCAACCGTGGCTATCAAGGGAAATCAGGAATAGTATTAAAGCCAAGGAAGTGGCATACAAATTGGCCAGAAATAGCAGCGAACCCGGGGACTGGGAGAAATTTAGAACTCAGCAGAGGAGGACAAAGGGTTTGATTAGGGCAGGGAAAATGGAGTACGAGAAGACGCTTGCAGGGAACATTAAGACGGATTGCAAAAGTTTCTATGGATATGTAAAGAGAAAAAGGTTAGTAAAGACAAACGTAGGTCCCCTGCAGTCAGAATCAGGGGAAGTCATAACGGGGAACAAAGAAATGGTGGACCAATTGAACAAGTACTTTGGTTCGGTATTCACTAAGGAGGACACAAACAACCTTCCGGATATAAAAGGGGTCGGAGGGTCTCGTAAGGAGGAGAAACTGAGGGAAATCCTTATTAGTCGGGAAATTGTGTTGGGGAAATTGATGGGATTGAAGGCCGATAAATCCCCAGGGCCTGATGGACTGCATCCCAGAGTACTTAAGGAGGTGGCCTTGGAAATAGTGGATGCATTGACAGTCATTTTCAAACATTCCATTGACTCTGGATCAGTTCCTATGGAGTGGAGGGTAGCCAATGTAACCCCACTTTTTAAAGAAGGAGGGAGAGAGATAACAGGGAATTATAGACCGGCCAGCCTGACATCGGTAGTGGGTAAAATGATGGAATCAATTATTAAGGATGTCATAGCATGCATTTGGAAAGAGGTGATATGATAGGTCCAAGTCAGCATGGATTTGTGAAAGGGAAATCATGCTTGACAAATCTTCTGGAATTTTTTGAGGATGTTTCCAGTAGAGTGGACAAGGGAGAACCAGTTGATGTGGTGTATTTGAACTTTCAGAAGGCTTTCGACAAGGTCCCACACAAGAGATTAATGTGCAAAGTTAAAGCACATGGGATTGGGGGTAGTGTGCTGACATGGATTGAGAACTGGTTGTCAGACAGGAAGCAAAGAGTAGGAGTAAATGGGGACTTTTCAGAATGGCAGGCAGTGACTAGTGGGGTACCGCAAGGTTCTGTGCTGGGGCCCCAGCTGTTTACACTGTACATTAATGATTTAGACGAGGGGATTAAATGTAGTATTTCCAAATTTGCGGATGACACTAAGTTGGGTGGCAGTGTGAGCTGCGAGGAGGATGCTATGAGGCTGCAGAGCGACTTGGATAGGTTAGGTGAGTGGGCAAATGCATGGCAGATGAAGTATAATGTAGATAAATGTGAGGTTATCCACTTTGGTGGTAAAAACAGAGAGACAGACTATTATCTGAATGGTGACAGATTAGGAAAAGGGGAGGTGCAAAGAGACCTGCGTCATGGTACATCAGTCATTGAAGGTTGGCATGCAGGTACAGCAGGCGGTTAAGAAAGCAAATGGCATGTTGGCCTTCATAGCGAGGGGATTTGAGTACAGGGGCAGGGAGGTGTTGCTACAGTTGTACAGGGCCTTGGTGAGGCCAACCTGGAGTATTGTGTACAGTTTTGGTCTCCTAACTTGAGGAAAGACATTCTTGCTATTGAGGGAGTGCAGCGAAGGTTCACCAGACTGATTCCCGGGATGGCGGGACTGACCTATCAAGAAAGACTGGATCAACTGGGCTTGTATTCACTGGAGTTCAGAAGAATGAGAGGGGACCTCATAGAAACGTTTAAAATTCTGACGGGTTTAGACAGGTTAGATGCAGGAAGAATATTCCCAATGTTGGGGAAGTCCAGAACCAGGGGACACAGTCTAAGGATAAGGGGTAAGCCATTTAGGACCGAGATGAGGAGGAACTTCTTCACCCAGAGAGTGGTGAACCTGTGGAATTCTCTACCACAGAAAGTTGTTGAGGCCAATTCACTAAATATATTCAAAAAGGAGTTAGATGAAGTCCTTACTACTAGGGGGATCAAGGGGTATGGTGAGAAAGCAGGAATGGGGTACTGAAGTTGCATGTTCAGCCATGAACTCATTGAATGGCGGTGCAGGCTAGAAGTGCCGAATGGCCTACTCCTGCACCTATTTTCCATGTTTCTATATAAGAGGCATCATAGCCAATCCTCAGCCCATTCCCACGCAAGTCTACACAGGCACATTGCATGAGTTCACCATCTACACCCTGTGGAGTGAGATAGCAACCACTTTAAAGCCAAGGAAATACTTTTTTTTTAAGTGTAATCACTGTTGTAATGTAGAAAACATAATAGTCCGTATTTTGCGGTCAGCGGTGAATGAACGGTGCCAGCCATTCATTACACTTACACTGCCCACAGACATTTTGGGGGCTTTTGTGGTAATTAGGAATCCATTTCAGCATGGCGCCCTCTACAGGGGGTGTGGGACCCGTGTGGACCGAGCAAGCAACTGTGTATCTCTGTAAGCAATCAGATTGAGGAATCCTTCCTGAGGCAGTATAAGCCAGGAAGTGTAAGTTAGAATGTTTATTTCAATCCAAAATCATGTACAGAAAGCAAAATAAAGAGAGGGAAAGAAAGATGGGATCAAGAGAGAGATATAAAAGAGATTGAAAGTAAAAGTAAA
This sequence comes from Pristiophorus japonicus, assembly GCF_044704955.1. Taxonomy (NCBI): domain Eukaryota; kingdom Metazoa; phylum Chordata; class Chondrichthyes; family Pristiophoridae; genus Pristiophorus; species Pristiophorus japonicus. Next base: position 89,645,830 of record NC_091982.1, on the reverse strand, counting down.
AAAACATTATTTAAATTTTTAAAATTTCCAACAATAATTAAAATCTGAAGGAATGAAACTCCACACTTTTAAAAGTTAATTTTCAGTTCCAGAGAGGTTGTCTGACAGTAATGAAGACTTAATCACACTGTTAAAAATTCAAGTACACTTGCATGGACAAGCCCTAACTTTTTCTGGTGTGTTTAGTGGGTAAGTACAGCAACTTCACTCCCTTCCAAGTATGTAAATGCTGAGTCTCTCGGTGAGATACCAGTGCAGCAAAGCTTCTAGAAGAGCAGGGTAACACCTTCCTAATTTCCATGTTTAACTGCGCATGTGTGGACAACAGAGGTTGCTGTTCGATTTACTCCTTAATACAGTTGAGCACTGTTAGCTTCACCATTAATCTTACTGCAAATCTAAGCTAATATATGAATAGGAATCAGAGCTCAAATCTTCACTGGATAATTTAAACAAAGAAAAACTGAAGGATAATGATCAGGAGCAGAAAGCCTGATCCTTGACGATACCAAGAAAAATTATGTTGTCTCAACTGTTGCCATGACTAAAATCAGAGCAGCTTGAATATTCTTTTATTTTTTACTGGGATGTGGGCGTCACCAGCAAGGCCAGCATTTATTGCCCATCCCTTGCTATGCCATCTCAGAGGGCAGCTAAGAGTCAACCACATTGCTGTGGGTCTGGAGTCACATATAGACCAGACCTAGTATGGACAGCAGATTTGACATTAGTGAACCAGATGAGTTTTTACAACTATCCAATAGTTTCATGGTCACGATAAATTAATTACCGGTAATTGAATTTAAATTCCCCAGTTATTGTGGTGGGATTTGAACTCATGTCTCTGGATAATTAGCCCAGGCCTCTGGATTACTAGTCCAGCAACATAACCACTATGTTATCATACCCATATGCAATAATGAATATTTCAGTTACTATCCTATACTTGCTAGGACCAACAAAGAAATGTACAATGCCATCATAGAAGTTTACAGCACGGAAGGAGGTCATTTCGGCCCATCGTGTCAATGCTGGCCAACAAGAGACTATCCAGCCTAATCCCACTTGCCAGTTCCAGGTCCGTAACCCTGCAGGTTACGGCACTTCAGGTGCACATCAAGTACTGTCAACCAGCAGTGCAGTTTTGGAATGAAATCATTGTACATGACAGGGTGCCTGCAAATTATACAAACTGCATCAGAACCTGAATTGTCCCTGAATTGACTCTGACTGGAACCAGCAAAATCATGGCATGAAATGACCCAACATTGCCTGACTTCCCGGCCTATGCCCTGTTGGATGAGCTACCCACTGCATTAACAGTAATCAGAGCTCAAATCAAATCCAAAGTAGGACATGAACAATTTCATTCAGATCCATTTTAAATGATATGCCAAACATGTCTAAAGTGCACTTTAATACAGATCATCATTCATATCACACAAAATATATATACTGCTTCCGTTTATGCAGAAAGAGGCTTTCAGCACAGCCTGTGGCCCCTGGTGTAACTTACTTAGATCACATACATTCATTAACAAAGACTTGCCTGACTGATGGCAACTCTCCTACCCTCACTCATGGTTCACACTTGGGTACTTATTAAATTAGCAAACAATAATCTGGCACGCTTGTTTACCCAGTCTGCCTTAAATATTGTCACCCGCTTTGTATAAACTCACAACCGAACAAATGCCATCAAACAAATAGGGCAGTCATAAAATGATAATTAGGCTTGATGAAGGCAGCCTAAAGGCTCTAATCAATACACCTTCATTCTACGTTGACAGAATGCTGCAGGGTGGCTGGCACAGCTAATGAGCTGGGGGCTACACTGAGGAAACCAGTCCATCACAGCTGTTGTAGAGCAGCCGTGAGGGATTCATTTTCACCCTTTCATTCATAAATTAAACTGCAATAACACCACAGAACAGTGTCATCTTCTTTGCCAGTCTCAACATGAAAATTCTATAAATTTCACAATGAAACTACTGCTGTGCCGACTTCTTTCAACAAATCCATTCTAAGTGAATGCAGCCAACTGCAGATATAATATAACTCGCTTCAGTCTGATCACGGCAAATGAAAGAAGAAACAAAAGAAAGACTTGCATCTATATAGCACCTTAAGATACCCTCAGGATGTTCCAAAGCACTTTACAGCCAATGAAGTACTCTTTTTAGATAGTGTTGCAATGTAGGAAATGCTGACACACTCTGTATTCATTTGTTTACTTTGCCACACTGATGCCTGTAGCAACAGGGTCAAGTAAGGGGATCGCACTACTGCTTATGGAGGCTCAAAATCATCTGAACAAGTACATTTTACTGGTGCCTTTAAGCATTGTGATGGAAAGTGGAACAGCCATTTCCTTTGTTTGCTGGTATGCCGACTGATCTAGCAAGCCCATATCAACCAGTTGTGGCAAAATGATCTCCTGCTCGTGTTGAGATTTTCAAATTGAATTCTTGTAATGCTAAATTCAGCATGGAAAGAGTTAACTCCTAAGGTTGGGCACAGTAGTCGCTTTAACAGAAAACTATCAGCCCGAGTCTAATTGAATGCCTTTTTAAGGCGCAAGATCGTTTTGGACCCCAGACAAAAGAGATTTGAAGTGCTAATTCGTTAATCATCCCAAGGGAGCCATCAGATACAATGCCAAACATCTTGTGACATTGTTAGAGATGGCTCCATTCTCCTTCAGGAGTACCATCACAATGCCTGGTCGGTTGAGGGCTGCTCTATTCAATTCACACTGTGGAGGAGCCTAGCCCTGCCCACAGGTCACACACCTCATTTTGTTACGTGAGGCAATCTGATATTTAAAAGAAATGTTTGATTTAGGTGGTATTTTTTTAATTATTAATTAAATTAAAACTTATTACTGAGGATGGTGGGGGCCGGAGAAAGTAGCAGGAAAGACGATATATTAATTATTTAGTGGCTGGTAGCAAAAGATTTGAAGGAAAACTCCTGTTTGACAAGCGATTCAATTCTGTACTATAGACTAGGCTCCCAACATAAGGGTAGTAACTTTGATTGCCAACTATTTTTGAACCTTTTGAAGTAAAAGGAAGGTCCCCGAATAGCTACAGCTCTCTGTAATTGACAGTTTAGTGGTAGAAGGACAGACGCGTCCTCAACCAAGCCAACATCCCCAGCATCAAAGCACTGACCACACTTGATCAGCTCTGCTGGGCAGACCACATAGTTCGCATGCCAGACACGAGACTCCCAAAGCAAGTGCTCTACTTGGAACTCCTTCATGGCAAACGAGCCAAAGGAGGGCAGTGGAAACGTTACAAGGACACCCTCAAAGCCTCCCTGATAAAGTGCAACATCCCCACTGATACCTGGGAGCACCTGGCTAAAGACCATCCTAAGTGGAGGAAGTGCATCTGGGAGGGCGCTGAGCACCTCGAGTCTAGTAGACGAGAGCATGCAGAAATCAAGCGCAGGCTGCAGGAAAAGCGTGCGGCAAACCAGTCCCACCCACCGCTTCCCTCAACGACTATCTGTCCTGCCTGTGACAGACTGTGGTTCTCGTATTGGACTGTACAGCCACCTAAGAAATCATGTTAAGAGTGGAAGCAAGTCTTCCTCGATTCCAAGGGACTGCCTATGATGGGATGATGAAGGGGAGGCACTTTATTTTACGGATGTTGGGCGCGATTTCTCTACATGCGGCGGGATCGATGTGGCCGGGGTAGATGCCATGTTGAAAGCCCGCTCCCGACTTGAACCCGCTCTCTCTCCAGAATCTTTTGACGATTGGGTTTGTTCAGCCCGCCCTGCGGGCTTCCCGGTCAATTAAGAGAAAGTCGGTCTGATGACGTCAATTGATGACGCGTCATCAGCCGGTTTCCTTAAAGGGACCGTGCCCACAATGGTTTTGACAGTTTTTCTGTGAGTGTCCTGCAGCATTGACGAGCCAAAAACACTGTGAAGCATTCCACAGAAGTGCACAGCTGCACCCAGGCTTTCTCACCAGATGCTTATGGAGGTTGTCACAGCACGCAGGGAGGTTTTCTTCCCTTCCCGTGGACAGGAGAGACTTCCCCAGGACAGCAACACAGCCCGGTTTCACATTGTACAGGAGGGCGCAAACAGGGACGTCGTCAGGAGGACCAGGTTGCAGTGGCGCAAACATAAGAACATAAGAAATAGGAACAGGAGTAGGCCACACAACCCCTCGAGTCTGCTCTGCCATTCAATAAGATCATGGCTGATCTGATCACGGACTCAGCTCCACCTCCTTGCCCGCTCTCCATAACCATTATCATTTAAGAAACTGTCTATTTCTGTCTTAAATTTATTCAATGTCCCAGCTTCCACAGCTCTCTGAGGCAGTGAATTCCACAGATTTACCACCCTCTTGAGAGAAGAAATTTCTCCTCATCCCAGTTTTAAATGGGCGGCCCCTTATTCTAAGATCGTGCCCTCTAGTTCTAGTCTCCCCCATTAGTGGAAACATCCTCTCTGCATCCACCTTGTCAAGCCCTCTCATAATCTTATATATTTCGATAAGCTCACCTCTCATTCTTCTGAATTCCAATGAGTAGAGGCCCAACCTACTCAACCTTTCCTCATGTAGGATCTCAGTAGATCACGAAACGTTACTGCAAAGCCATACTCAACCTCATCCTGCTGTGCAACTCATCACTCTGCTTTCCTTGCTCTGCGGCTGCACATCCTTACACACACCAACTTACCTTGCACCTCCACCCACCCCTCTCTCTCCATCTACGTTATCAGTTCCCCATCTCACTAGCCACCCCTCACACTCACCTTCATTCTTGTCCAATCATACCAACCAACAACACACAAAGTTCTTTTAACCAATGTTCATGTATAGTTAATGTTGATGTGTTGTCAGCATTTTGTGTTCTTGGACAGATTTGTGGGCACCTTTGGAAGTGGCTTAGTGAGTTGCAATGAATGGTGAGACATAAGGGTAGTCCCCACAATGGTGATGAGTGTGAAAGGAATGGCTTGGGCATCGCAGGAATGCTTTATGGAGCTGGTGTTGGGTGGTGCCAACCTGGCACATCATGTGGCAGTCAGGGTGGGTAGCGTGAAGTGAAGTAAATGTGGCCATGGTGAGGCCATCCTTGGCATCCCAGGCAAGCAATGTGGTCGGGTGCGGATGCCATGTATACTGTGCACCATCAGGTGATCAGGTCGGGGCCATAAAAGGAGCGGCGTGAAGGCCCCAATCTGCATGAAAACAGCAGCTGCAGGTCGGAGCCATAAAAGGAGTGGCACAGAGGCCTCAGGGAGCAGCGTGGAGGCCCCGACCTGCATGAGAACACTAGCGGCAGGTCAGGGCCATGAAAGGAGTGGCGTGGAGGCCTCGGGGAGCAGCGTGGAGGCCTCAGGGAGCAACGTGGAGGCCCCGGGAGCAGCATGGAGGCATACTACTCCAGGGAGCAGTGCGAGCTGGTGCAGGAGGGTGACGGCAGCGAAGAGTGATGTCATCAAGGTCCAGGTCGGTGATTGGAGCTTGGGCAGATACAGCAGGAGCGGCGAGATCGGGGTGAAGGAGCAGCGAGAGATTGTAGAGGGATGTGATCAGGGTCCAGGGGAGGCGTGAATTCGGGGTCAGGGGCCCAGGGGCAGCACGGGCCAACCCACACTGCGATATGTGTGTACACTAGGTCCGTGCAGCAGAGCTAGTCTCCAGTCGTCTTGTGTAATCCTTGCCACTGGACCAAGACCTAGCTCTGTCAAGCCCGTGTGGTGGCTGGGGCGCAACGGCCACCTTACGTTAAAAAAATCCACGCACAGGCATCTTTCACCCTTGAGGATGTAGTTTGGGGTCCATCATTGAAACACCTATGAACTCATCCTTTTTTCGCGTGGAAGCAAGTCATCCTCGTTTCGAGGGACCGCTTATGACTGACTGACTGACTGATGATTGCGGAGAAGGTTGGTGTTGTTGTGGGTGATGCTGGTGTGTTTCGTGATGTTGGTGTTGGGGCTGATCGTGGTGGGCTTCTGAGGATCAATGTGAGATTTTTTCAAGGGCACAGATGCTACTGGAATAGATGGCAGATGAGGTTGAGATGACAGAAGCACTTTGTCAATGGTGAGAGAGTTAGCTCCAAGAGGTGGCAGTGATTAGAGAGTTCATTGCAAACACTTCTAAACTGCACACAGCTCAAAGGTTTCTTCCAAATCCTGAAGGCTTCAGCTTCTGATATTGGAAAGTGAACAGCTGTGAAATGGTAGCTTTTATACCACTTCTGCAACTGTCAACGAGCTAAAGCAATAGAGAGTCACTGAGAACCCGACACACTTACCTGACATGAAACCCGAGGGATGGCAGAGTCATCAAATGATTGGTAAAATTGTAAGTGCCTGCTTTTAATCCTCTTAACTAGCATTTAAACATTTTTAATGATGTTAATTACCTGTCCCGTCACTTGCTGTCGGGTTGGCTATCTGAACGACAACTTGACAGTTGAGAAACTCACACGGAGGCGGGTTCAGAGCGGGATCCCGACCCGCTGTCAATCATTTTGACAACGGGCCCGCCTCCAAACTAGCACTCGCAGGGCTGGGGAAATTGTGGCCGTAATGTGGCAGTTCTCAAAGACATAGGGACAGTGCAGAGAGGCAGAGAGCGGAGAAGCAATTGGATCACTTTGTGCCAATTTTACAGATGTAAAACCAGAGTATGTCATCTAATTTTGGGGACCAATGTCCTATTTCCCAATAACGCCTGAAAGACATCCAACCTGAAGTTGGGTCAGGCCATTTTGTAGACGTCGCTGGCAACTGCCTAAAACAGGTGTTAACAATAACAACTTGTATTTATATAGCACCTTTAATGTATTAAAACATCCAAAGGTGCTTCACAGGAGTGTTATAAGATAAATATTTGACACCGAGCCACATAAGGAGAAATTAGGACAGATGACCAAAAGCTTGGTCAAAAAGGTAGGTTTTAAGGAGTGTCTTAAAGGAGGTAAGAGAGGTAGAGAGGTGGACAGATTTAGGGAGGGGATTCCAGAGCTTAAGGCAAGGCCACCAATGGTTGAGCGACTATAATCAGGGATGCTCAAGAGGGCAGAATTAGAGGAGCACAGATATCTCGGCTGGTTGTGAGGTTGGAGGAGATTACAAAGATAGGGAGAGGCGAGGCCATGGAGGGATTTGAAAACAAGGATAAGAATTTGAAATTGAGGTGTTGCTTAACTGGGAGCCAATGTAGGTCAGCGAGCACAAGGGTGATGGGTGAACGGGACTTTGTGCAAGTTAGCACATGGGCAGCCGAGTTTTAGATGACGTCAAGTTTACATAGTGTAACACTTGAGAGGCCAGCCAGGAGTGTGTTAGAATAGTGAAGTCTAGAGGTAACAAAGGCATGGATCAGGGTTTCAGCAGCAGATGAGCTGAGGCAGGGGCAGAGATGGGCAATGCTACAGAGGTGGAAATATGCTGTCTTAGTTACACTGCGGATATGTGGTCAGAAGCTCATTTCAGGGTCAAATATGATACCAAGGTTGCGAAAAGTGTGATTCAGTCTCAAACAGATGTTAGGGAGAGGAATGGAGTTGGTGGCTAGGGAATGGAGTTTGTGGCACAGACCGAAAACAATGGCTTTGGTCTTCTCAATATTTAATTGGAGAAAATTTCTGCTCATCCCATACTGGATGGTGACCAAGCAGTCTGACAATTTAGAGACCATGGAGGGGTCGAGAGAAGTGATGGTGAGGTAGAGCTGAATGTTGTCAGTGTACATGTGGAAACTGACGCTGTGTTTCAGGATGATGTCGCCAAGGGGCAATATGTTGATGAGAAATAGGAGGGGCAAAGGATAGATCCTTGGGGGACACCAGAGGTAACAATGTGGGAGTGGGAATAGAAGCCATTGCAGAAGATTCTCTGGCTGCGATTAGATAGATAAGAATGGAATCAGGTGAGTACCGTCCCATCCAGCTGGGCATCGGTGGAGAGCCTTGGAGAAAGATGGAGTAGTTAACCTCTCAAAGGCTGCAGATAAGTCAAGAAGGGCGAGGAGGGATAGTTTTCCTTTGTCACAGTCACGAAGGATGTCATTTGTGACTTTGATGCGAGCCATTTTGGTACTGTGGCAGGGGTGGAAACCTGATTGGAAGGATTCAAATGTGCAATTGTGGGAAATATAGGCAGGATTTGGGAGGTGACAACACGTTCAAGAACTTTGGAGAAGGGAGGTTGGAGATGGGGCGGTTGTTTGCAAGGACGGAGAGGTCAAGGGTTGGTTTTTTGAGTCAGGGGGTGATGATGGCAAATTTGAAGGAGAGGGGGACAGTATCTGAGAAGAGAGAACTGTTAACAATGTCAGCTAAAAGGAAGTTGAGTGGTCAGCAGTTTGATGGGGATAGGGTCGAGGGAGCAGAAAGTGGGTCTATTGGGCAAAATGAGTGCGGAGAGATCATGAGGGGAGATCGAAGAGAAGATGCGAGTTCAGGGCTAGGGCAAGGGGAAGCTTAGAGGAAGTTTGTCCTGGTGAGCTAGGGAAGAAAGGGAAGTGACAGAAGCAGTCAACAAATGATCTCAATCTTAGTTAGAAAGATGTCCATGAGTACCTCACACTTTTTGTCAGAGGTGAGGGTGGAGATAGGGGAGAGGTGTTTAAGAAGACAGCTAGCAGTCATTGAAGTTTATCTTTGCATTCCAGTATGATTTTGGAATAGTGAGCAGTTTTGGCAGATGAGAGCATGACCTGATAATGCATTATGTGGTCTAGCCAGATCTGGCAGTGAATGCCTAAACCAGTGAATGCCATTTCTGTTCAAGTCTGCAACCCTTGGACTTAAGGGAGCGGAGATGAGGACAGTACCAGGGGTAACAGCCAGGGTGAGAGAGTAATTGTTTTAATAAGAACTAGGACCTCAAAGATGGTGATGAAGGTATGGTTGAGCAGATTGGTAGTTGTAGAAATGTTGTTGTGAAGGGAGGGCCAAAGGTTGGGCAGTTGGGATTTCATTAGTGCAGGTATAAGAAAGTTGTAAGAGAGTTTTTCCCCCCCCAGGAGCAGAGATAGAAGGAAGAAGGAAGAAGTGGGGAGAAGGGGGATGTAGGTGCAGAGCGATATGAGGAAATGGTCAGAGATGGCCATATCTGCGATTGACACAATGGGATAGTGAGGCCACGAGAGATGGCAAGACAAAGAGGGTGGCTGTGAATATGCGTTGGGGAGTTTATACAGAGGAGAGATTAAGGGTGTATAGGAGGATAGTGAACTCAGAGGAGAGAGAGTATGATGATTTGAGATATAGGTTGAAATCACTGAGGATGAGACGTCAGTGCAGAGGCTGAGGGAGGAAAGCAGTGAAGATGTCTCAGTAAGAACATTTTTATGGTACTTGGGTGGGCGGTGGAGAACGAGAATTTTAAATGTGAGGTGAGGGGTTGGCATAAGGTGAGATGTGCAAAGGAGGAGAAAGTGCTGGAGGAATCATAGAGTCATAGAATTATAGAAATTTACAGCATGGAAGACGACCATTTCGGCCCATCGTGTCCATGCTGGCCGACCAAGAGCTATCCAGCCTAATCCCATCTTCCAGCTTTTGGTCCGCAGCCCTGTAGGTTATGGCACATCCAAGTATTTTTTAAATGTGGTGAGGCTTTCTGCATCTATCACCCTTTCAGGCAGTGAGTTCCAGACCCCCACCACCCTCTGGGTGAAGAAATTTCCCCTCATTTCTCATCTAAACCTCTCCCCAATTTCTTTAAATCTATGCCCCCTGGTTGTTGACTCCTCTGCCAAGGGAAACAGGTCCTTCCTATCCACTATATCCAGGCCCTCATAATTTTATACACCTCAATCAGGTCTCCCCTCAGTCTCCTCTATACCAAAGAAAACAAACCCAGTATCTCCAATCTTTCCTCATAGCCAAAATTCCAATCCAGACAACATTATTTTTTTTTCTATGTACATGTCCTCTGCACCCTTTCCAGTGCAATCAACTCTTTCCTGAAATGTCGTAACCAGAACTGCACACAGTACTCCAGGTGCGGCCTAACCAGTGTTTTATACAGTTCAAGCATAACCTCCTTTATCTTATATTCCATGCCTCGGCTAATAAGGGCAAGTATTCCATATGCTTTCTTAACCACCTTATCCACCTGCTCTGCTACCTTAGAGATCTGTAGATCTGTACTCCAAGGTCTCTTTGTTCCTCTATGTTTTTCAGTGTCGTACCATTTAATGTATACTCCTTGCCTTGTTAGATCTCCCCAAATGCATTACCTGACGCTTATCTAGATTGAATTCCATTTGTCACTGTTCTGCCCACCTGACCAGTACATTGATATCTTTCTGCAGCCTACAGCTTTCTTCTTCATTATCAAACACATAGCCTAATTTAATATAATCTGCAAACTTCTTAATCATAACCCCAACAATCAAATCCAAGTCATTGATATACCATAAAAAGCAGGGGACCCAACATTGAATCCTGCAGAACCCCACTGGATACACCTTTCCAGTCACAAAAACACGCATTAACCATTACCCTTTGCTTCCAGCCTCTGAGCTAATTTTGGATCCAACTTGCCACTTTGCCCTGGATCCCATGGGTTTTTACTTTTGTGACCAGTCTGCCATGTGGAACCTTATCAAAAGCTTTGCTAAAATTCATATACATTACATCAAATGCACTGCCCTCATTGGCACCCCTGGTTACCGCCTCGAAAAATTCAATCAAGATAGTCAGACATGACCTACCCTTAACAAATCCATGCTGACTGTCCTTAATTACTCCATGTTTCTTCAAAGGAAGATTTATCCTGTCCCTCAGGATTTTTTCCAATAATTTTCCCACCACCGAGGTTAGGTTGACTGGCCTGTAATTACTCGGTCTATCCCTTTCTCCCTTTTTAAACAAAGATACAACATTAGTAGTCCTCCTGTCCTCTGGCACCATGCCTGTAGCCAGATAGGACTGGAAAATGATAGTCAGAGCCTCTGCTATTTCCTCTTTTGTTTCTCTGAACAGCCTGGGTTACATTTCATCTGGGCCAGGGGATTTATCCACTTTCAAAGCTGCTAAGCCCCTTAATACTTTCTCTCTCACTATGTTTATCTCTTCTAATATTTCACACTCCTCCTCCCTCATTGCAAAGCCTGCATCACCCCTCTCATTTGTGAAAACGGATGCAAAGTATTTATTAAAAATACCCACGTCATCTGCCTCCACACACAGACTTCCTTTATGGCCTCTAATAGGCCCCACTCTTTCTCTAGTTATCATCTTGCTCTTAACGTATTTATAAAATCTCTTTGGGTTTTCCCTGATTTTACTTGCCAACATTCTTTCATGCTCTCTTTGTTTTCCTGATTTTCTTTATTAATTGCACCCCTGTAGTTCTTATACGCCTCTAGAGTGTCTGCAGTATTGAGTTCTCGATATCTGTCATAAACTTCCCTTTTATTATTTATCATACCCTGTATGTCCCTTGACATCCAGGGGGCTCTAGATTTGTTAGAGTCACCTTTCTTTTAAGGGAACATACTTGCTCTGTACCCTCAGGATCTTCTCCTTTAATGCCTCCCACTGCTCTGACACTGATTTACTATCAAGTAGCCATTTCCAGTCCACCTTGGCCAAATCCCATCTCAGCTCAGCAAAATTGGCTTTACCCCAATTGAGAACTTTTTTTCCTGGTCCACCTTTGTCCTTCTCCATAACTACCTTAAATCTTACTGAATTATGATCACTAACACCAAAATGTTCTCCCACTGTTACCCCTTCCACTTACCCCTCTTCATTCCTAAAACCAAGTCCAGAACCGCCCCTCCCTTATTGGGCTTATTACATACTGGCTAAAGAAGTTCTCCTGAATGCATTTTAGGAATTCCGCACCCTCTGTACCATTCACACTACCTTTTTCCCAGTTAATATTAGGGTAGTTAAAATCCCCCACTATTACAGCTCTAGTTTTTGCACTTCACAGCAATTTACCCACATATTTGTTCTTCTATCTCCCTCTGACTGTTTCAGGTCTATAGTATACTCTCAGTAGTGTGATCGCCCCTTTTTTTGTTCTTCAATTCATATGGCCTAGTTTGATGACCCCTCTATCATATCATCCTTTCTCACAGCTATAATTGTTTCTTTAATTAATACAGCAACCCCCCCTCCTTTTTACCCCCCTCTCTATCCCGTCCAAAAACCCTACAACCAGGAATGTTGAGCTGCCATACATGACCTTCTTTCAGCCATGTCTCAGTAATAGCTATAATATCGTACTCCCAAGTGTCAATCTGTGTTCTCGGCTCTTCTGCCTTATTCTCTATACTCTTTGCATTGATGTGTATACCATTTAGTGGTGCCAAACTCTCTTATTGTCTATTTTCCAGCCCTTGTTTCCTCTGTCTTCCAAATTCACTTTCTACTTTTCTGCTGCCCAATTCCAGCTTTGCTTCTTCCCCACTGAATCTATTCTCAGGTTCCCAACCCCCTGCCAAGCTAGTTCAAACCCTTTGCAACAGCACTGACAAACCCTCTCACGAGGATATGGTCCCGGCTCCATTGAGGTGCAACCTGTCCGTCTTGTACAGGTCCCACCTGCCCCAGAAATGGTCCCAATGCCTCAGGAATCTAAAGCCCTCCTGCCTGCACCATCTCTCCAGCCATGCATTCACCTTCTCTATTTCTGTACTCATGACCATGGAGATTACTACCTTTGAGGTCCTTTTTTTTAGTCTCTCTCCTAGCCCCCTAAACTCTGCTTGCGGGATCTCATCCCTCTTTCTACCTATGTCATTGGTACCGATATGAACCACAACCTCTTGCTGTTCACCCTCTCCCCCAGAATGTCTTGCAGCCGCTCGGTGACATCCTTGACTTTGGCACCACGGAGGCAACATACCATCCTGGAGTCACATCTGTGGCCGCAGAAATGCTCCCCTGACTATCGAATCCCCTACCATTATTGCTCTTCCATTCTTCTTCCTACCCCCCGTGCAGCTGAGCCAGCCGTGGTGCTGTGGACTTGTCTCTGGCTGCACTCCCCAGAGGCACCATCACCCTCACCAATACTCAGAACAGGGTACTGATTGGAAAGCGAGATGGACTCAGGGGACTCCTGCATTACCTGCCTAGTCTTCCTCTTCTATCTGGTGGTCACCCATTGCCTTTCTGCCTGCACACTTTTAAGCTGTGGGGCAACCACCTATAGAAATGTGCTATCCACAAAATTCTCAGTCTCGTGGATGCACCGCAGTGACTCCAGCCGCCGCTCAAGCTCCGAAATGTAGAACTTAAGTTGCTGCAGCTGGTGACACTTCCCACACACGTGGTCATCCAGGCTACGCAAAGTGTCCAGGACTTCCCACATGGCACAGGATGTGCACTCCACGGGGCTGAGCTGCCCTGCCATCCCTCTAGTTAATAGACTGGGAACTACCCAGCAGAAATAACTTTAAAACTTAGCAAAACACACTCAGCAGCTAGGCACCAATCAGCTCTTAACCTCTATTTTATAGAGCTATGAAATACTTAGCAGTAAAGAACTTTCAAACTTTTTTTATAAATTAAAAATTAATTATTTTATTAGGAGGATAGACCAAGTTGTGATTTGGTGCCGAGAGCCACACTGCCACCAGGGTGGTTTGGGTGAGGCATGTGGTGAAAGGTATAGGCAGGCGGGGAGACTTCATTTAAGGGGAAGGTATCATCACCCTTCAGCCAAGTTTCCCTCAGAGCCATCATCCACGATAAGCTCATGGATGGCAAGGGTCTTGTTTGCAAGTGAATGGACATTCTGGAGGGAGGTGACGAGAGGGTCGGTGATGGCTAGCCCACTGTCAGCGTCCACAGGGTCAGCACTGGGAGGGTTGAGTTGGTCGGGGAGGAGATTAAAAAGATTAGCCCCCAGTGGGCGCGCTGGGTGGGAAGGTCACGAGAGAGTAGGATGGGACAGTTGGGGTTGATGCTCGTGAAGAGGCAGTGACGAGTGCCTCGATGGGCCTCTCGGAGGATGTCGAGAGGCACAGCGGGAAGCCTCAGTTTTATCTAGGAGGGAGTCAAGCCTGGGATGGTGGCAGGAGAGCAGGAAGATCGAAGAGTAATGAAGGATTGGGGTAGGGATTTGGGAGGACAGAGTATCCAAGAGAGATGAAAGGAGGCATGCTGACAGGAGTGAGCGGTCATGGAAGCATAGAGAGAAGAAAAGGGGGGAGAAAAAAGTGGAAATAGAAATCCGATACATATGGATATGAGGGGACTAATGGCGGTTTTAGGCCCCTTGCAGAAATGCATTTGTGATAAATGGGGCAGGTATCAAGCCTATCATACTCAGGAGTCTTGTGCCCAAAAGGTTAGTCCAAAGACACTGCTGTGGAGCCAGGAGGAGCAGAAGTGCTCCCTCGACCCCACAGTATTCACAACTGCTCCCTGCACCCACCCCCCGCCTCAAATGACCAGTACTTATAAGTGAATTTTGACAGTCAATATTGATAGGCTAATTGAATTATCACAAGCAAGCTTGGTCCAGTCTTCACCAACCTTTCAAACATTGCAAACACATTGGGTAGCAATCAGGAGTGGGGGATCCTGGTTGATTTTTTCCGTCACTGGCCCAGGAATGTTGAGGCCAAGTGTCGCATTCCAACTGTATCCAGGCTGGGATTAGTCACCTCAGTATAATGCTGGGATTGAACCCGAGAATTCAGTGCCACATTTTCTGTTCTGATTGTAAGGAGTTAAGCACACAGTATAAAAATTCCTCAACACTGGGTACCTCAGGCAAAGCTACAGAACCCCATCCGGGTCTGTTGTAGACTAATTGATAGGGATTGATTGCTAACGATTCATCAACAACTCTATGATCATTGCATCTTGCGACTACTAAGATGATAGAAGGTGAAATAGATGGACCTTGGTCTTTTTTCATCCAGCAATTCCTATTTCTGAAGCAGTTCTACGGTGTAAATGCACCATTAAACACAAAGCATAAAATGGACCTTAATTAGCTTGTTTTTCATGCTCAGCACTTTAAATACATTCAATCCACTATCAACTTTAAAGACAGTAGCACATTTCATAAGTCTAATTACTTATGTGTAAAATACAGGTTTGGCATCACAAAGTAAAAGTAAATGACAATTCTATAAATATAGGTTTAAAACAAACATGATCTTTTACATGGAACATTCAAATCAAGCTCCATGATGCTACAATTGCTAATCAAAATAAATTAATATGAGCAGCATAAACAGATGGTCCTTTTGTTCTTTCCTTGTCTTAAAAGGAGTACTTTCCTCATGAAAAAGTGGTCCCAAAATACATGGGGAAGGAGATTGTGGAAAGGCCGACTTCCATCCAATGGGAGCATCGGGAATGATATGTCCTTACTATACAGTATAAATGCACACGAGGGCCATACTTGAGAGAAGGTCACTCTGTGACCAGTTACCTTTATTACCAAGACCTCAAGTGATGAAGGTGGGTGGAGCTTCCCCTTTTATAACTGAAAGTCCAGATTAGGAGTGTCTCCCACAAGTTCACCCCCTTGTGGTCAATGTTCTCAAGGTATACAACTTAGGTCAGCTTATACATGGGTTACAATGATAGTTGAATACATGACATCACCTCCCCCCACCCAAAGTCTTACTGGGATCACAGGTTAAGTCTCTCTGGTGGTTTACGCTCCTTTGTAGAGCGCCTGAGTTGGGGCTCCGGTTGTTGGCCGCTGGCCTGAGTGTCTGCTGTTTGCGGTGCCTCAGGCTTGTCCGGACTACCCACAGTGACTGGGCTCTCCTCCACTTGGTTCCGGTATTCGGTCACCTGTGGTGGAGTAAACTCTACGTCGTGTTCTTTCTCTGCTTCTTCTTCGAGGTTGCTGAACCTGCTTTTAGTTTGATCCATGTGTTTGCTGCAGATTTGACCATTGGTAAGTTTAACTACCAAAACCCTATTCCCCTCTTTGGCAATCACAGTGCCTGCAAGCCATTTGGGCCCTGCAGCATAATTAAGGACAAAAATGGGATCATTGACGTCCATAAATCGCGCCCTCGCATTCCTGTCATGGTAGTCACATTGTGACTGATGCCTACTCTCAACAATTTCTTTCATAGTAGGGGTATAAGGGATAACCTGGTTTTGAGTGTCCTTTTCATTAGCAGCTCTGAGGGTGGAACCTCTGAGGAGTATGGTCGGGATCTATTGGCCAACAGGAGGCGTGATAAGCGGCTTTTTAGGGAACCCCCTTGGATTCTGAGCATCCCCTGTTTGATTATCTGCACTGCTCGTTCCGCCTGGCATTTGAGACCAGCTTGAACGGTGCCGTTCTGACATGGTTGATTCCATTGCCTGCCATGAAGTCCTGGAATTCAGTGCTTGTGAAGCACGGGCCATTGTTGCTGAACAAGACATCTGGTAGACCATAGGTGGTGAACATTGCCCGTAGACTTTCTACCGTGGCAGAGGATGTGCTTGAATTTAAAATGGCACACTCGATCTATTTGGAGTAAGCGTCTACTACAACCAAAAACATTTTTCCCATGAAAGGACCTGCGTAGTCCACATGGATGCGTGACCATGGCTTGGTGGGCCAGGACCAGGGGCTAAGGGGGGTTTCCCTGGGTGCGTTGCCCAGCTGAGCACACGTGTTGCATCTGCGAACACAAAGTTCCAGGTCTGCATCTATCCCTGGCCACCAAACATGTGACCTGCCAATTGCCTTCATCATGACAATGTCCGGGTGCTCATTGTGAAGTTCTCTGAGAAACACCTCCCTGCCCCTCTGGGGCATGACGACTTGGTTTCTCCACAGTAGGCAATCGGCCTGAATCGAGAGTTCATCCTTGCGCCTATGAAATGGTTTAAATTCCTCAGGGTATGCCCCATATGTGGCTGCCCAGTCCCCATTCAGGACACATTACTTAACTAAAGACAGTAGCGGGTCTTTATTTGTCCAGACTTTAATCTGATGGGCTGTCACAGGTGAGCCTTCGCTTTCGAAAGCTTCAACAGCCATGACCATCTCAGCATCATGCTCAATTGCCTCCTCAGTTGTGGCTAGTGGGAGCCTGCTGAGTGCATCGGCGCAGTTTTCAGTGCCCGTCCTGTGCTGAATTGTATAGTCATAGGCAGCTGACATGAGTGCCCACCTCTGTATGCGGGCCGATGCATTCGCATTTATGGCCCTGTTGTCGGCCAAAAGGGACGTTAGGGGTTTGTGATCTGACTCCAGCTCAAATTTCCTGCCAAACAGGTACTGGTGCATTTTTTTTTACTGTATATACACAAGCTAGCGCTTCCTTTTCTACCATCCCGTAGCCCCTTTCTGCCTGGGACAGACTTCTGGAGGCATAAGCTACCAGCTGTAACTGACCATTGGCATTCACATGCTGCAACACACACCCGACCACATAGGACGATGCATCGCACATTAGAACAAGTTTCTTGCACGGGTCATATAACGTTAACAGTTTGTTGGAGCAGAACAAGTTGCATGCTCTATCAAAAGCCCTTTCCTGGCTGTCCCCCCAGACCCAATCGTGACCTTTACGTAGGAGCACGTGTAGCGGCTCTAACAGTGTGCTCAATTTGGGAAGAAAGTTACCAAAATAGTTCAGGAGCCCCAGGAACGAACGCAGCTCCGTCGTGTTACGGGGTCTGGGTGCTCTCTGGATCGCTTCCATTTTGGACGCAATGGGTCTGATCCCGTCTGCTGTTACCCTCATCCCCAGGAATTCTACCTCTGGAGCTAGGAAGACGCACTTCGCCTTTTTCAGTCGCAGACCTACCTGGTCCAGACTGCGTAGCATCTCTTCCAGGTTGTGGAGGTGTTCTTCAGTATCGCGACCCATGATGAGGATGTCAACTTGAAAAACCACCATCCTTGGAATCGACTTGAGGAGGCTTTCCATATTCCGCTGAAAGATCGTGGCTGCCGAGCGAATCCTGAACGGACATCTGTTATACTCAAACAACCTCTTGTGTGTCGTGATGGTGGTCAGCTTCTTCGACTCACTCGCCAGCTCCTGGGTCATGTAAGCTGAGGTCAGGTCCAATTTTGAAAAAAGTGTGCCAACGGATAGCTTCGCAAAGAGGTCCTCCACTCTCGGTAGCGGGTACTGGTCTTGAAGTGACACCCAATTGATGGTGGCCTTGTAATCGCCACATATCCTGACCGACCCATTCGCCTTGAGCACCGGCACGATCAGGCTCGCCCAGTCACTGAATTCGACTGGCGAGATGATGCCTTCCCTCAGTAGGCGATCCAATTCGCATTCTATCTTTTCCCGCATCACGTACGGCACCGCTCTGGCCTTGTGGTGTACTGGCCTGGCATCCGGGTTTATGTGAATCACTACCTTGGCCCCTATGAAAGTGCCAATGCTGGGTTGAAATAATGAGTCAAATTTGTCCAGGACTTGTGAGCATGATACTCGTTCCACAGAAGAAATTGCATTGACATCGCCCCATTTCCAGTTCATGACAGCAAGCCAACTCCTCCGCAGTAGTGCGGGACCGTCCCCCGGGCCAATCCAGAGTGGCAACCTATTCTACGAATCTTTGTGGGTCACGACTACCGTGGCGCTGCCTAGCACCGGAATGATCTCCTTTGTATATGTCCGTAGCTGTGCGTCAATCGGCAATAATTTTGACCTCCTGGCCTTGGACACCCACGACCTTTCAAACTGTTTGATACTCATCAGGACTGGCTGGCCCTCGTGTCTAGCTCCATTAATACTGGGATGCCATTGAGGAGCACTTTCATCATTATCGGTGGCATCCTGGTGTATGAACTGTATATGTGCTCCACATGAACTCGCTGAACTTCAGCTTCCAGTGATTTCCCCCAAAATTCATTTGGCCTCGTAGGGCTTACATCGGGCCCGTCCTCCTCGTACATCAACCTGGCTGCAGGCTTCCTGCACATACGCGCCAAGTGACCACTGACATTGCAGCTTCTGCAGGTATATTGCTGATACCTGCAAGCTCTGGCTGGGTGTTTGCCTCCACACCTCCAGCATGAGCTGGAGACCCCATTGTTGGAAACAAAAGGTCCATTACCAATCAATCGTCTCTGTCTCTGTAACTGGCCTTAAGCGCACCATTAACAGGTGTTGATGGCCCCATTACTGGCCGCATTGTCTATTGCGATGGCATGAATCGCCGTTCAGCCATTGTCTCTGTTGAATCTCCCCTTTGGGTTTGACTGCATGCTGGGGCATATCCGATTGCCCATGTCTGCCTAGAGAACTGTGCGCCGCCTTAACAATGTTGACTCCCTGGTCGTTTCCCGCATTTGATCCAAGATTTTTGTCATACATCATTCTGGTCTCTTCCTCCCCTGAGATAAATGTCTGGGCTATCAGAGCCGCCGCTTCTAAGGTCAAGTCTTTGGTCTCAATTAGTTTCCTGAAAACCCCAGCGTGCCCAATGCCCTCAATAAAAAAGTCTCGCAGCATCTCCGCTCTGCATGCATCTGTGAACTTACATAGGCTCGCCAGTCGCCGGAGATCTGCCACGAAGTCAGGAACGCTTTGCCCTTCTCGCCGCCGGTGCGTGTAAAACCGGTGTCTCGCCATGTGCATGCTGCTCGCCGGTTTAAGGTGTTCCCCGATCAACTTGCTGAGCTCTTCGAACGTCTTGTCTGCCGGTTTCTCTGGCGCTAGAAGGTCCTTCATCAGGGAGTACGTTCTGGATCCACAAACCGCCAGGAGATGAGCCCTGCGTTTGTCGGCCGAATCCTGTCCCAACCATTCCTTAATGACAAAACTTTGTTGTAGTCTCTCAATAAAATCAACCCAATCATCACCAACATAGTACCTCTCTTCTGTGCTGCTAGTGGCCATGCTCGCGTGGTTTAAATCCCAGTTTCTCGCCACCAATGAAATGTTCTTACTATACAGTACAAATGCACACGAGGCCCATACTTGAGAGAAGGTCACTCTGTGACCAGTTGCCTTTATTACCAAGACCTCAAGTGATAAAGGTGGGTGGAGCTTTCCCTTTTATACCTGAACATCCAGTTTAGGAGGGTCTCCCACAAGTTCACCCCCTTGTGGTCAATGTTCTGAAGGTGTACAACTTAGGTCAGCTTATACATGGGTTATAATGATAGTTGAATATATGACAGGGAATCTGAGGCAGAATTCGTCTCCACCGAAATTGCACTCCATTTAGACTGCCCATGAACATTCTGCCTCTTCCCGATCCCCCGCTCCCTCATCCAATGGGCTTTGCTAGTGAGTTCCTGGGCTTTGCCAAGAAATTTTGCCCTCCGTAGGCCTCAGAGGAAAGCATATTATCTGAGAGCTGGTGTGAGTTCCTGGCATTTACTAGGAAAAGGGTAATTGATCCAAAAACCCCATTGAGAGCACATGCACCTTCTTCACCCTGTCATCTTCCAGTTCTTCTACTATATCTATTGATTTGGCAGTTTGTTTTGGATTTAGACACTTTTATATTGTTGCTGGGACTCTAGAAGAGACCCTGTGTGTCACCAGTCCTCCTTGGTGGACCTATAAAAAGAGGTGTTCATTTTCTGAGCTGCCAGCTTCCATGTTCAGCACCCTTTAAAGGCGAGTCTTGGGTACCACTGATGGTGTTTTGTGCCCGCCTTGTATTAAGCTTCAATCCAAAGTAAAAGTGCCCTTGTCCGATCAACAGATCAACTTCGAAGGGACTTTACTCCTGACTAAGTACAAACACCAGATGTTGTCTGATTTCTTAGAATCTTTTGGCTTGTAAAATGTACTGCTGTTGTCAAGGAGACCGTTCTTGCAGTAGTTTGATTTCCCAGTGTGCCTGCTACTATTCTGAATCCAACTCACTTCTGTCATAAGACTGAAACCCTTCCTGGCATGCTTCATCTGTGAGCCTGTTCATCACCTAGGTGTGCTCACAAATATTCATGCTGAGAGCATCATTACTTACCCTCCTTTGGCTTAGTGAGTGGCAAGTAATCCCAGCTCAGGTGGTCATGCATTGTGAACCCAACTTGCATACAGAAGCCTCCCTTTTCATCATCATCATCATCATTATCATAGGCAGTCCCTCCGAAACGAGGAAGACTTGCTTCCACTCTTAGCATGAGTTCTTAGGTAGCTGTACAGTCCAATATGAGAACCACAGTCCCTGTCACAGGTGGGACAGATAGTCGTTGAGGTAAGTGGTGGGTGGAACAGGTTTGCCGCACACTCTTTCCGCTGCCTGCGCTTGATTTCTGCACGCTCTCGGCGATGAGACTCGAGGTGCTCAGTGCCCTCCCGGATGCACTTCCTCCACTTAGGGCGGTCTTTGGCCAGGGACTCCCAGGTGTCAGTAGGGATGTTGCATTTTATCAGGGAGGCTTTGAGGGTGTCCTTGTAACGTTTCCGCTGCCCACCTTTGGCTCGTTTGCCGTGAAGGAATTCTGAGTAGAGCGCTTGCTTTGGGAGTCTCGTGTCTGACGTGAACTATGTGGCCTGCCCAGCGGATCTGATCAAGTGTGGTCAGTGCTTCAATGCTGGGGATGTTGGCTTGATCGAGGACGCTAACGTTGGTGCGCCTGTCCTCCCAGGGGATTTGTAGGATCTTGCGGAGACATCGTTGATGGCATCCCTTTTACTACTTCATTCATTGACATCCTAAGTTGATCAGAGTAATTTATTTGTGGATCCCAGTTGTTCTTTGATCAATGAGTGCACCGTGGATAGGCATTTAGCTAAATTAGCCTGGATTATCCACCGACCAAGTTAAACTGCTACACTATGCAGGTTTCAGAAGGAATCCCATTTAAATATTTTATTATATTTACATTTTCTTTTATAATTTCACTACCTAGTAAGTAAAATTATCCTCTCCGCTCTGATATTGATGAATTAATTTGATTCACTTACAGCTAGTCATATGCTCATTCAATGAAAGGATCTTTTACACTAATATAATGGAGAGAGACGAAGTTAGGTAGAATATACAGCACAGAAACAGACCATTCACGCCAACAGGTCTGTGCTGGTCATTCCCATTTACATCTCTTCTCGGCCCATCTTTTGTTTCTTTACTCGTCCAATTACCATCTCCTTTCATTTTGTACAATCATACCTTTAGTCATTTAATCACTCCTGCCTTCGACCCTATCACAGACTTTTCCTTTTGTTCTTTCCTCCTCTTCCCACTTTCCCTGTCTCTGCACTTGCTTAAAATCTGTTACAGCTCTAACTTTTTCCAGTTCTGATGAAAGGTCATCGATCTGAAAAGTTAACTCTGTTTCTCTCTCCACAGATACTGCCTGGCCTGCTGAGTGTTTCCAGCAAATGGGGCTTATGAATATGCCGACAGGTTAAGGCCAATGTGAGCACAAGGAGCCCGTCTGTGAACATAAGAACATAAGAAATAGGAGCAGGAGTAGGCCATACAGCCCCTTGAGCCTGCTCCGCCATGCATGGCTGATCTGATCTTTGCCTCAACTCCACGTTCCCTCCTGTTCCCCATAACCCATAACTCCCCTATAGTTCAAGAATCTGTCGATCTCAGCCTTGAATATATTCAATGACCCAGCTTCCACAGCTCTCTGGGGTAGAGAATTCCAAAGATTCACAACCCTCTGAGAGAAGAAATTCCTCCTCATCTCCGATCCCTGTGGGGTCAGGGTTTTTCACCTTTCCTCCTGCAATTTTTTAGTGGAACTAAAAGGTGCAGGAAATGGGTTGGCAATGCGCTGCATCACATGTTTTCATTTTTCACCAGCAGCAACAGGCATGTTGTATTGATATTCTATGTCATCCGATGTATTTTCTGTCATCTGCACTATAGCAACACTGGACACCAAGGATGCTGATTCATCACTGACATCTTGCATTGCTAGAGGGGTAGAGCAAGAGTGATCAATTGCAATGGCTTTGACGTGATTTTTAAAAACTGTAATTTAAAAAAACATTTTTTCAACCTGCAGCTTGTTGGACCTGCCACAGCCAAAATCACATGGCCCAATTGTAGGGAGACAAGGTCCTTTGGCTTGTGCGAATGAGTTAGGACCCCTCTGGGAAAACATTGAGCCTTCTCCGCTCAGGTTTTCTACACGTGGAGATGATCTAGCTACTGGCTGCCATCAGAGAGGTAAGTTTAATCATTTTTGTTTTAATTGATGTGGAGCCATGTTGTATTGATTTACAGTGACTTGGTTGCAAGGATTTTGTCATGGATAGTTTTTGGTAAGTTGGTTCTCGGCAGTGCACTTTGCAGTTCATACATACACACACACACATACGCACACACACACACACACACACACACAAGACATAGAGGCAGAAAATCCAAGGGTTATGATCCCAATGGTTACACCAACATTGCGTCTACAGGTACCCTCCAGTGTTGATCATGCTGGAGTTTGCAGGGTTAGTGGAGAGGGCACCTGAACAGCATGTGACAGGAGGGCACGGGTGCCACTTTGGTTGCATCACTGTTGCCCTCTCATGCCCATAGCGGCTGAAAGCTCCAGCATTCACCTACCACTTTGAGTACTGTAACCAGATCACCACCCCCCTCCCCACCCCTGCCACAAACAAAACCCTGGGCATGACTTCATTGGTCCCTTTTGTTAGGGGAATCAATTTCAAAGCCTAGCTTGTTATCATTTAAATCACTTCCATCTCAGTGCCTCTTTTTATATGTGTGTGAATACATTTTGGGGGCGAAATTCCCCTGTAGTGCACCTCCCGTAAGCACCTCCGAGGGGGCCGCAAAAGTGTTTTCACCCAGGGTGGTGGGGGATACTACCAGCTCCCGTGAAATTGCGCAGGAGTTAGCAGAGGCACAAAACCAGTAATGCCACACCCATGCCGGTTGAGCGCCGGGCCACTGTGCCTCGAGCAACGACGTAATTGACGTGCGCGCTGACCCCTTTCTCCCCGCGGCAGCCCGTTTTCACCCTGTGGCAGAAATTGGTCAGCGCCCTGAGACACTGCCATGGGCAATGTCAGCGCCAGCCTTGCGGGTAGCAAACCGGGCCGCACCCTGCTTGCGCTGGCTTTTATTTGGTCAACTTACCTGTCGGGCCTTTCTCTGCTGATTTCAGTGCTGGGTTGCGACCATGGCACCCCACATCCTCAGTGGTCTAGTGGAGGCCCATCAAGAGCCCTGCAGAGCTCGCAGCATCCCTCCCCTTTAATGCAAGAGGAGGGCCTGTGGAACGCATCAGCGCTACGCAGAGAGGCTGCGTAGCACTCTGAGTTGCGCACGATTAGTGCCCCCGAGCCCGCCCCTAGAGGAAGTGGAATGGCGGATATTGCGTCCACTTCCTATCAGGTGCGGTGAGCTCAATTTAGGTCGCGGGACGGGACTTCTGCCGCGGGCTCAGGAAGTCCTGCCTTGTGACGGTTACTGCCCCCAAACGGGGCGCTCCCGAATCCTGCCACCTGTCTTTTAAAACACAACCATTAACATATACTTTTTGCCCCAAACCTTTTCCGTGCTAAAATAATCAAAAAAGACTTCAGAATGTGACAAGCACTTCATTATGCCTCTCAGGAACATCCCCTTATGTAAGGAATTGTTTTGAAGTACTATCACTGTTGTTATGTAATGCAGTCATTTTGCACACACCAACGTATCACAAACAATTTAAAAGTGATGACCCCTAGTCACTGACTCCTCAACCATGGGAAAAAGTCTTCTCCAACTCACTTTATCAAAACCCTGCAAATTAATTAAAACAGTCTTCTGTGAAGCTACTCATTGTAATATATATAAGATACTACATCATCAAAATCCACAGCTCGGCCTTGGGCAACGTGGACCATTTTCCATACCTCGGGAATCTACTATCAGCAAGGTCAGACGTTGAAGACGAGGTCCAACACTGCCTCCAATGCATCAGCGCAGCCTTCGGTTGCCTGATGAAGAGAGTGTTTGAAGACCAGGACCTCAAATCTGGCACCAAGCTTATGGTCTACAGGGCAGTAGTGATACCCACCCTCCTGTATGGCTCAGAGACGTAGACTATATACAGCAGACACTTCAAAGTGCTGGAGAAATACCACCAGCGCTGCCTCCGCAAGATCCTGCAAATCCACTGGGAGGATAGACGCACGAACGTCAGTGTTCTCGCTCAGGCCAACATCTCCAGCATCGAAGCACTGACCACACTCGACCAGCTCCGTTGGGCAGGCCACATTGTCCGCATGCCCGACACGAGATTCTCTCAGCAAGTGCTCTACTCGGAACTCCTACTTGGCAAGCGAGCCCTAGGTGGGCAGAGGAAATGCTTCAAGGACACCCTCAAAGCCTCCTTGATAAAGTGCAACATCCCCACCGGCACCTGAAAATCCCTGACCCAGGACCACCCAAAGTGGAGGAAGAGCATCCGGGAGGGCACTGAGCACCTCGAGTCTTGTCACCGAGGGCATGCAGAAAACAAGCGCAGTCAGCGGAAGGAAACCAGGCTCCCCATCCACCCTTTCCTTTAACCACTGTCTGTGCCACCTGTGACAGAGACTGTAATTCCCGTATTGGATGGTACAGTTATCTGAGAACTCACTTTTAGAGTGGAAGAAAGTCTTCCTCAATTTCGAGGGACTGCCTATGATGATGATATAAGATGTCTTGCCTCTAGTGTGTAATCACATTCCATAACTTACATATCAGTAGTCACAGTTCAATGTGTCACACTTGGTTACAGAGGCAGCAAAATCTTTCCTTTGAAGAAAGCCAATCATGGAATGAAGTTTACGTGCAGCTAACAATTGCCCTCTAAATGACTTAAGGGGGGCTAAGTTTGACTTAGGACAATAGTATAAAATGGGCGTTATTGGACCAGCCGCCCATTATACATCTCTCCCCATTTTCATTTCCATTGAAGTCAACAGATGACTGATCAGATATCGTCTGTTTTACACTTTCACCCAAAGTCAAAATTACCCCTATGTGTTTTTAAAGTGTTTTGGACCTGTGACCCTTGGCTTGTTAATGGTCAGTGGTGTGCTGAAGTCTGCTGTTAATAATACACGAGCCATTAGATTTCTTGACAGACACCAATAAAAATGGCACAGGAGGATATATTACTGATTACTGACATGTATGGTTCTCTAACTGGGTCCTATATGACCATCTCTAAAATGAACTGATGACCAATTGTTCATCTACACGCCAGTTACAGTGAGAGATTACTGTCCATATTATACTACAGTTTGGCAAAAAACAACATTCCTGAACGGACATCATTGTGAAATCATGACATGAAATCCTGAGACATTATTAAAAAAAAGTGACTGCTATTCACCGTTACATGACACATTCAGCAAACAGGAATAGATTATTGCACATCCAGCGAACAAAGCTTTATAAGACTAATGGAATTAAAATACTTTTTTCAGAGTAGCTGTTCGTGCCATTGGTATTCTGCTTAAATGAATCATATTGGTGATTACCTTTTTTCCCCCCTCACTGCTGAAACCATTTGCTCTATTTAATCAGTTCAATCAAATTCTGCTATCAGCAAAGCAAAAGGAAAACTTGCAATTGTCTGTTCTAATCAGGTTGTGGCGATGCCTTTCCGTGTCACTGCACTTTGCGATAACACCTATACATAGATACCCCTGGGGGAAAGTCTCCAATGCAAGGAAAAAAAATTATTAAATGCAAAGATTTGCTGCAAAAAGGCTTCAGCAACAGCAGCAACAACAAGATGATGCTTACATCTTTTGATCTTAAAGAGAAGTGGAACTAACATTCCTGACATCAGATTGCGCTGCACATCTAAATGCCCTGAAAGGAAGATTGTTACCAAAAAGCATCCTTGCATCAATGATTTGTACAGTCATGTTTCTCAGCCTGTAAGTTGCATCTGGTTCTTCCCTGCCCTCCCTGCCCATTGTCCCTGCACCTCCCCCCATCACCACCACTAAGAAACAGAGGAGAAATGAGGATATTAAAATATATGGAGCTGACACCACATACAACGGATTAACCTGATGCTCAGATTTGTCACGGCTTTGCTCAGAAAAATGGTGCTACACTGTTCGCTGAAATCCCCCGACTGCACAGCTGGGTTACCTAAAGAGAGGGAGAAAAACTAGTCCGGGGATTTATTTTTAAAAGTGACTCCCAGCTTATTATTTTAGCCTGCCGAGCTCCTCAGAATTGGCTGCCCATTTGGCACAGGCCACACAACAGATTACTCAAACAAATAATGTTTTATCTCCATCTGGTCTCCTCAGAGTCATTAAGTAGTTTGCACTGATAGAAAACGTTTTGGTGGGAAAGGTCACAACCATTCATTCTGTCCTAAGAGGTGAAAAAATCATCCCCATTCCCTGCTCTAAAGAACGCAATCACAAGGTGCAGGAGTCTGTGGTTTCGTTTCTCTGAGAAGAGTCACACAGCTGTCGAAGGGCGGTAGAATAAAGGCAAGGAATGCTACATTGAGTCTTAACAAAACCTGCCATCCCATTCTCTTCAATGATGGAGAAACAGCTTTGTATGAAAGACAAAACATTTATTTGACATTTAGTATCATCACCTCTGGGTTTATGTGAAAAAAGTTTTCTAAAGAACAAATGAAGCAATATGGAATAAATAAAAGGAAAACACACTCCCTCTTCTATAGGCTATTCAAAAACAATGCTATACCCTTCTGGCAATCTATTGATTGACACAAACTGTTTTCCTAGTATTGTAACGCATATAGAAGATCAACGTTAGAGGAGCTTGACTGGTTTCTAGCCATAACCTGGGCTTACAGGCCCGTCAACCCCTAAAGAAAAAGACCATCACTATCATTACGGTAACAAGTAACACATAATTTACTTAGCAAACACCACATAAGAAAAATAGACACACTGACCAAATAGCAGTTAACAATTACCCTGCTGAGTTTTTTAAATGTAATACAGGTACAGACAACAAAGTATTTTCAAGATGAATATTTGTCTCAATGTATTTCAGGCAATGTTTATAGTTGGGATATATCGCGACAAAATAATTTTACACGTTATTCGACCAAGAAAGTTTGGATTTAAACAGGAGCAGCATGTTACACACCAGCTGTTAAAAGGGCTCTGGTAGCCCATTAAGTTTATCCAATGAGTATATGAGCTGCACAGACCAGGAAAGTGCCAAGTTCGATTCCCGGTCTGGGCTGAGATAGCTGATCTTAACTGGTACAGTGGTTGGGCTGCAGCAACTGGTACAGTACCCCTGGGTTATTGAAAAGAAAATTCAACTCACTGCCAATGGCTAAACAGCAGTCTGTGCACACAGTATAAATAGTGTGACATAGACAACTACATCATGTTGCATAAACAACTCTGCAATCTAAATTGGCATCTGAGAGTCCACAAAAGTGACTGGGATTAGAATAGAATAGTCACACTGGGACAGCGAGGGGGACTCTGCTGTGGCAGGAAGGAGGGGAGGATTAAGTAGAATAGAATAAAACACCCTTCATCTTGCCAATGCCATGTCTGAAGTGGGAACATTTGACACACACACTGGATACAGAAACTGAAAGAAAAGCCCACTAAAGCACTTGGTTCCCTTTTAAAAAGCTTAAATAAAAAACGAAAGATGTGCATTTATAGAGCGCCTTTCATGACCACCGGACGTCTCAAAGCGCTTTACAGTCAATGAAGTACTTTTGGAGTGTAGTCACTATTGTAATGAGGGAAACGCAGCAGCCAACTTGCGCACAGCAAACTCCCACAAACAAAAATGCGATAAAGACCAGAAAATCATTTTTTTTGTTATGTTGATTGAGGGATAAATATTGGCCAGGATAAAAACAGAAAATGCTGGAAATACTCAGCAGGTCAGGCAGCATCTGTGGAGAGAGAAAGAGTTAACAGTTCAGGTCGATGGCCTTTCATCAGAACTGGAAAAAGTTAGAGATGCAACAGGTTTTAAGCAAGTAGAGAGGCAGGAAAGCCGGGGGGGGGGGGGGGGGAGGGGAGAAAGGGAAGATCAATGTTGAGTGCAGAAGGCAGTAAAGTGCCTAATTGAAAGATGAGGTGCTGCTCCTTGAGTTTCATTAGAACTGTGTAGGAGGACGAGCACAGAAGAGTGAGAGTGGTAGTGGGATGGAGAAAAGAAATGACAAGCAACCGGAAGATCAGAGTCAGTCTTGCGGACTGAACAGAGGTGCTTGGCAAAGCGATCACCCAATGTAGAGGAGTGTAAGCAGCGAATACAGTATATTACATTGAAAGAAGTACAAGTAAATCGCTGCTTCACCTGGAAAGAGTGTTTGGGTCCCTGGACAGTGGGAAGGGAGGAGGTAAAGGGGCAGGTGTTGCATTTCCTACTCTTGCAAGGGAAGGTGCCGTGGGAAGGGAGGGGCTGTTGAGGGCGATTGAAGAGTTGACTAATATGTCGCGAAGGGAACGATCCCTTCGGAATGCTGAAAGGGGAGGGGAAGATATGTTCAGTAGTGGCATCATGCTGGAGGTGGCGAAAATGATGGAAGATGATCCGTTAAATGTGGAGGCTGGTGGGTGTAAGGTGAGGACAAGGGGAGCCCTATTGTGGTTCTGGGAGCGGGAGGGAGCAGGGGAGGGGTGAGAGCAGAGGTGCGGGAAATGGGATGGACACAGTCGAGGGCCCTGTCAACCATAAAATAAGCTTACTTGTTCTTTCTTAATTCTGTGTTTGCACTCCAAACAGCTCCATTCGGACTAGTGTCTGGCACAAATGCAGAACAGTCAAAACCAGCCCTGCCTTCTTTATATCATAGTCACAGTAGAGCAAACATTATTGACTGCATTGTATAGGTGAGCAGCAAAGCCAACAGTTCACAAGCATGTCAAGATGTAAATGTGTGATTTCAAGGCATTGTCAGGGCTCCGAGAAGAGGAATTGCACTCTACAGCAAAAGTGACACTGAATGAATACACCACAAGAATGATTTCGACTGGGTTTATATATCAGGACATAATTATTGCCAGGGTCTGTACTGGATACCAAGATTGCCCTGAAGTCTGCAGTGTAGATCGAGCTAGTGAATGACAAAGGATTCCCTGGTGAATGTACTTAATGGTACTTGGTTCTTAGGAGACAGAGACAATTTTCACAAAGTAGGCATTAATTGTGATGCAGTCACTTTTCTTTCTTGTTCACAATGTTTATATTTTTAAAGAGTAGTGCAAATTGCAAACTCCAGAAAATAGTAGTGACAAAACAATATCTGGCCACGGTCTTGCCCAATGTCTGAGCGAGGCCCACACAGACCAACGGTGGTGAAAGCACATATCAACGTATATGAGCATCTGAAAGGTCAGCCTGCGTATAGCAAGACCCGAGATTAAAAACAACAGTGCCAACCAGGCCATTTAGCTTTGCCACTGGCTGTACTTTTAGAATTATAGAATAGAATCATAGAATGGTTACAGCACAGAAGGAGACCATTTGGCCTATTGAGACCATACCGGCTCTCTGCAAGAGTACTTCAGCTAGTCCCACTCCCCCACCCTTTCCCCATAGCCCTGCAATTTTTTCTCTTCAAGTACTTATCCAACTCCCTTTTGAAAGCCACGATTGAATCTGCCTCCACCACCCTTTCAGGTAGTGCATTCCAGATCATAACCACTCGCTGCGTAAAAAAGTTTTCCTCATGTCGCCTTTGGTTCTTCTGCCAATCACCTTAAATCTGTGCCCTCTGGTTCTCGACCCTTCCACTCCTTTGGAGGAATCCAGCTCTTGCTGTTGGGGATAACTTTATTATAAAAGAGGGCTGGAGAGCATTCTGAAATCCATATTGCAGTACTGTAAACACATCTTCAATCGGTTACCATTTTCCCTACATGGAACATCAGTTATGAGAACGATACTGTTGTATTTGTATTATGCAACCAATATCTGAAGTGGCTATACAATACCAGCTCCTGCTTCTAGTACTGTAGAAATAGCGCCGATTATATTGTGCTTGTGTAATTGTTTTTAAGTTGCTATCTGTGACTATTTAGCTGGCATGGAATGTATGGGACCACATCCAACTCCGACACCAGGTTCAGTTTGGGTTTATATCACCTTCGGAACACAAGCTGAAACTGCATCTAAATATGGCGTGCTCTTCACTAGCTGCAGCACCAGTGCTTCAGTTACATTGGCACTTGCTGCCAAACGTGCAACCCAACAATATAAACGTGGCAGGAGGCATTTTATGTGTAAGAGGAGAGTGAAAGAACTTGGGGAAACCACTTCTGGTCAAGAGCAGAGTCATCTATTCTGATTGTGAATTCAGTCAATATCCTTACAAAATTCTACCAAGGTATCTTTTACCAATATATAAGAAAATAAATATACTCCTTTGTTTACAATCCCATGAAGTGATAACAGAAGTTACTGTGTAGTTGGTGGCAGATTCACCTCTGTGTCGGAAGGCTCTTTAGGTTTTAGCTATACACCAGGGTATGAATTCACACACTCGGCTAACACACCAATGCAGTCGTGAGGGTGTGCTGTGGTGTCAGAGGTGCTGCTTTTTGGATCAGACGTTAAGCCAACCCTATCTTTTGGTTCCAGTGGTTCAGACGACCATTAGAGATCCGGTGTCAGTATTCCAAGAAGAATAAGAAGTTCTCCCAGTAACCATGGCAATATTTTACTCTCAACGCTACCAGCAAAACTGATCACTGGTCATTCATCTCATTGCTGTTTGTGGGATATTGCTGGCACAGAAAGGTTATTGCATTTGCTTATACAGTCACAGCACTTCATAAATATTTGATTGCGTGAAATACTTTGAGATAGGTGGTATATAAATACAAATATTTTTACAATTATTATAAACTAAATTGAAATGGATCATCACATCACCTGTGATTACATTTTTCATATTCTCAACTTAAAACAAAAGTTTGCTAGTCACTTTTTATGAAGAAAATGCCCCTTTAAAATAACTTGTTTGTCTTGATGAAAGTGCTACTATTCATTAAATATTGTTCCATATTAATCCTCTTAAACATATTTCCACCAAAAGTGAATAACAGAGTTTTAATGAATAGGATTAAACTAAAAATAAATCTCCTCAGAAGTTGGCAAATGTGCTTATTTAAATCTAATTAATAATGAAATACGCTCAGTAGTCTGTTACTATAATTACCTTGCTTGCCTAGTTACTGACTTCTACTATTACTGCAGTGAAAGTTGCAAGTTAATTAGTTTATTCTTGTAACTAAGGGAGAATGGACTGAATGGATGAAAGTGTTTCAAATGTTACATCCAAAGACTGATTCATCAGTTGTCATTAGGTTAAGTTTTAGCCTCCAGAAAGACCATGCAAGACTGGATGTTGTTTCTCCCAGTATGTCTATTTGAACATGTCTGTTTGGGTAAGATCAGGACAAACCACTCAGCTCAACAAACCCACCTTTCAAACCGACCTGCCCAACTTCTCATCATATCCATTTATTCCGTCTCTCCAGGAATATATCTGGTTGTCTTTTGAGCCTACTTCAATCATTTGTTTCAATGTATTTATTTTATAGGGATGATTCCTCAATCCTGTGCTCCCAGCAGGGGGTTGCACTTAAAATAAATGTGGGGTGGAGACATATCTAAAACACTGTGGGCCCGAAATTGGTGAATGCCCCCGCCTGCCCAAGAGCTGCCCAAAGGACTGCCGATGAGGTACCTGACGGTTCTTTGGGCAGGATATTTATCAACAAGGACCCTGGAAGGTCGGCAAGTGAAGGATTTATGCTGCCAATCTGGGCGGCAGCCGGCGGGAGCTCCCAATCTCACCGGCAAAGACGCTTGCCACCCAAGTGCCGCTGAGGATGGAAACAGGCTCACGGAGAGTCAAAGACCTGCAAAAAAAAAATCATCAGGAAAAAAAAACCTTCGGGAGACCTTCAGGGGACCCCACTGAGATAAGTTGCTGTGGGAAAAATTTTTTTTACTAACATTTTTTTTAGGATCTTCATACTTACCATCGGGGACAGACCAGCCTCCAGCCAGCGGTCCACGCCGACTCCCGCCCGCATCAATATGGGAGCTCGGTGAGCGGGAGCTCAGTTGCGCTACTCGGCCATCCACTGGTGTCAGTGGGTGGTTCCCGGCGATTCTGCTCTCCCGCCCACTCTAGCCCACCTCGAAAGTGGCACTGGGTGGAACTTCCAGAGGAATGTCGGTGGCAGTGGGCAGCAGTCGGCGGCACTGGGCAGTGAATTCATCAATTTCGGGCCCTGTATCCCCAATTCCCAACCCGCACTCCAGTTAACTACAGCTCCCCACAGAGAG
The DNA here is from genome assembly GCF_044704955.1 of Pristiophorus japonicus. Lineage (NCBI taxonomy): Eukaryota > Metazoa > Chordata > Chondrichthyes > Pristiophoridae > Pristiophorus > Pristiophorus japonicus. The sequence continues at coordinate 89,612,663 of NC_091982.1, read as the reverse complement.
CATGAGATTGCAGAACCATTCCTCATATCTAGGTCACCCTTTGAATAACAACATTTCTGTCTGAGCTCCTTAGTTGTCTAGTTTTTAAAATCTATGCCAATATAAAAAAAACTGCCTAGATCAACTTTAGCAATCTCTTTTCTAATTTTGGAAATTTCTAATATATTTCCTTGGAACTTTGATTTAAAAAAAAAATATGAACCCAGCTTCCTTATTTCTTTCTCAGATAGGATACAGAATATTGTTCCAAATATCCTAAATTGCATTCTCCTGAGGTAATAGCTTTCCAATCCAATGGTGACTGGTTCTTCAGATGTGAATCTAACCAATTCCTTTTATAGAAACATCACCTCTTTTGATTTGTTTTCTATCGCTCCAGTTTTGTAACTCAGTGCCCTGTTTGACATTTTCAGTGCTTTAGTGATTTTGTTCCCCAAAATATCCCAAATCCCAGCCTTGATCAATATGCTGTACAACTTTTCCATTCAAAACATACTTGCTATTCTGGTTTTTGCTTTCATATTAATTATTTTACAGTTCAACTGCATTTGCCATACACTGATCCAGTTTCTCAAATAATCCAAAGCTTTCAAAATCTATTTGCACTCTTCCTCAATATTTGTTCAGCCTCTTCTATGAGCATCATCTGCAAATTTGGAGGTCTTGCTTTTCTAAATCACTTACCGGTATATACTTTTGGGCCCAAACTCCTTGGGGGTTATGCTGCTCTCACACCATACTTCTACTGGGAGACTGGGAGCTTATTAAAACACAGCAGAGACCCAGTTGCATCAGGTGTCCACCATTTCCAGGATTTTCTTCTTTGCCTTGAAAAGGGTGGAACACCCTGACTCCCCTTACATGTCAACTGACAGCAAGGGCCAAAGCCAGGGTGGGGACTCCCTACACTGTGAGTTCCAGTTCTTTAGGCTCAACAGGGACCTGGTATAGCTCTGGAAGCCAGTTTGCCCAGTAAAGTGAAATGTATTAGCCTCTACAAGGCAGCTGTAGGCCCCTCCGGTAGAGTCCGGACCAGGAACAAACCCCCAAAGAAAAGTTGTTTTTCACAGAATAGCCCTTACTTCGGTTGGGGTGGGTAGGCATTGGAGTTTCTGTTCACTGTGGATACATAGGAGCCAGAGAGATGCCAGATGTGGTGCTTGAGCCCATTTGTCCCATGATAAGGAGTTGCTCTCCCACTTACCCCGCAAACTCTGAATGGATCGGTGCTGGAGAACAAAGGGTGGGCACAATTCCAGCTAATCACTGGCCTCTCGACCCATAAAATGTTGTCCTCATTATAACTAAGAGAGGGCACCAGTCCTGTAATATCTTCAGAGATTTAGTTAAGCATGATCCCACTTACCCCTCTGTCCTATCCTCACGATGACCCAATGCAATGAATATAAAATCCTTGTACATTTCTTGAAATCCCTTCACTCCTTTGCCCCACCCTAGCTCTGTAAACCCCTCCAACCTTAAGTCCCCTCCTCATGACCTCTGTTCCTCAATACCCAGCATTCCGTACATAGCCTTTTCCCCCTGCCCCAACATTAGTGTAATCTTGGTCTCACCATCTGGAGTTCCCTTCTGCCTTGCTATTTCTCCCTCCACCTTTAAAACCCTTCTCAAAAACTATCATTTCAACCAAGCTTTTCATCACCTAACTTGGCTTGAAATCTATTCATTTTATTTATTTTATCTCCCCCTCCGTAAAGCACCTAGGTTCATTTTCTACAACTTGTATTTATATAGTGTCTTTAACTTGGTAAAACATCCCAAAATGTTTCACAGGAGCGTTATCAAACATAAGTTGACACCGAGCTTGGTCAAAGAGGAAGGTTTTAAGGAGCATCTTAATGGAGGAAAGAGAGGCAGAGAGGTTTATGGAGGTTTATTTCAGAGCTTAGGGCTTTGGCACCTAGCAGCACGGCTGCCAATGGTGGAGTGATTAAAATCGGGGATGCTCAAGAGGCCAGAATTGGAGGAGAGCAGATATCTCGGGGGGGCGGGGGGCAGGGGCGTTGTGGGGCTGGAGGAAATTACAGAGATTGGGAGGGCAAGGCCATGGAGGGATTTGAAAACAAGGATGAAAATTTTTAAATCAAGGCGTTGCTTAACTGGAAGCCAATGTCGGTCAGTGAGCACAAGGATGGTGGGTAAGTGGGACTTGGTGCGAGTTAGGACGTGGACAGCAGAGTTTTCGATCACCTCAAGTTTACGGAGAGTAGAACATGGGAGGCCGGCTAGGAGTGCGTTGGAATAGTCAATCTAAAGGGCACAAAGATATGGATGGGCGTTTCAGCAGCAGATGAGCTGAGGCAGGGGCGGAGACGGGCGATATTACCGATATGGAAATAGGCAGTCTTAGTGCTGGCACAGATACATTAAAAGGTGCAAAGAAATGCAAGTTGTTGCTGATCTCTCCTTCCAAGATGTTCTTCATTAATTTATGTTTTTTTTAATTTACGTGGCCATTAGGTTGCTTAAAATCATTTTGAAGATGTTACCTACAACTGAAATTAAATTGATTGGTCAATAGTTCTTGGATACATGTCCAAAGGTAAGTAAAGCCATTAAAAAATGGCCGAGAACATTTTAGGCTTTATAAATAGGGAAATAGGGCCCAAGCTTGGTCAAAGCTAAAGCCCACCCATGTGCTGCCCAAATGACCACTGAGATACTTGAGGTCTAAAAAAGATCTGCAAAGACCGGCCAGCAGCAGAAAATCGACTTACGCCCTGAATCTGGGTGGCAGCAGGCGGGACCGCCCAATCTCGGCGGCAAATGCAATTCTCGCCAAAGTGTCGCCAAGGATTGAGTCGGGCGCAGGGAGCGGGAAAGCAGGTTGTGTAGAGGACACAGAGAGGCTGCAAAGAGATTTAGATAGGTTAAGCGAATGGGCTAAGGTTTGGCAGATGGAATACAATGTCGGAAAATGTGAGATCATCCACCTTGGAAAAAAAAAACAGTAAAAGGGAATATTATTTGAATGGGGAGAAATTACAACATGCTGTGGTGCAGAGAGACCTGGGGGTCCTTGTGCATGAATCCCAAAAAGTTAGTTTGCAGGTGCAACAGGTAATCAGGAAGGCGAATGGAATGTTGGCCTTCATTGCGAGGGGGATGGAGTACAAAAGCAGGGAGGTCCTGCTGCAACTGTACAGGGTATTGGTGAGGCCGCACCTGGAGTACTGCATCCAGTTTTGGTTACCTTACTTAAGGAAGGATATACTAGCCTTGGAGGGGGTACAGAGACGCTTCACTAGGCTGATTCCGGAGATGAGGGGGTTACCTTATGATGATAGATTGAGTAGACTGGGTCTTTACTCGTTGGAGTTCAGAAGGATGAGGGGTGATCTTATAGAAACATTTAAAATAATGAAAGGGATAGACAAGATAGGGGCAGAGAGGTTGTTTCCACTGGTCAGGGAGACTAGAGCTAGGGGGCACAGCCTCAAAATACGGGGGAGTCAATTTAAAACCGAGTTGAGAAGCAATTTCTTCTCCCAGAGGGTTGTGAATCTGTGGAATTCTCTGCCCAAGGAAGCAGTTGAGGCTAGCTCATTGAATGTATTCAAATCACAGATAGATAGATTTTTAACCAATAAGGGAATTAAGGGTTATGGGGAGCGGGCAGGTAAGTGGAGCTGAGTCCACGGCCAGATCAGCTATGATCTTTTTGAATGGAGGAGCAGGCTCGAGGGGCTAGATGGCCTACTCCTGTTCCTAATTCTTATGTTCTTATGTTCTTATGTTCATGGAGGGCGTACACATAAAAATAATAATTTACACAAACAAAAACCACTGGAAAACCCTGCAGGTGACCCCATCCACCGGAATCGCTGTAAAACAAAATAAAAGACGTTTACTTACCATTTTTTGCAGGTCAACATACTTACCGTTGATGTTAGACCTGCCTTCTCGCAGCGGTCTTTCCCCCTGCTGCCGCCTGACGCTAATGACAGTAAGTTCAGTGTGGATGTGGGAGGGGAAGTTAAAGTGGTGAGCCATCTTTTGCTCAAGGTTGCACTATGGCCTGAATGGAAGTGTCCAGCTAAGTGATCGCTTGCAGTATTTTGCTTTTCATAAATACATGATAGACTGTGGGAAAAGGCTGTGGGGAAACGCCTTGGGATGTGAACTTATTTCAATTTGTTGAGACCAGACTCCCCTGGCAGGATCATTTTAATACCATTTGTGATTATGTCATAATTATGCCATGAGATACATAGAGGTGATGCTATAGTTAAGAACAGACGACAATGTGAGGATTCAACATAACCAGTTCACAATTTATCTAGCAAATGAGTTTTATTTAATATTCAAATATATACCAAACCTTTACCTTTTTAATTTGCTTAACATATTCCTAATGAGGAACAATGACATACAATCTATATCCCACTCATGACACTGCTCATTAATCATTCATAACTTATCACTTGCAAAATATTAGGACAGCCCACTCATTGTATTCCAGGACTTCTCTCCTCTTCAAGTATCCTTTTTTTTTAAATTATACTATACTTGAAAGCTGGATACTATAAATATTTTTCATAGGTTTGCAGCTAAGTTATCAAAATAAAAATCATTCAAATATTTTAAATGGCAGGTATAAACAGAACATATAGAATAAAGCTTTGGCCAGCAGTGACATATGTTAATGCTCTGCAATCACACGTCTGAGCAGAACTCGTCACTGGAGAGTTATCTGCTCAGTCGCACTTGTGGATCTGTTGATATACGAGAGGAACGCCACAATAAAAGGAAACAATGTCATTACTGATGCAAGCTACTCTGTTCTTCACAGGGGTCACTGTGAGGAAAAACAGGGAGACATTGTCTGTTGTAGATGAATTACAAACTGAACCATAAGCAGCAAAAAGTCACACGATTGTTAAGAGTGCCAATAATGTACCTCTTTGCTGCAACGTGTTTCTTGGCAGCCAGCCAGTTTGTGCATTTCAGCCAGCGTGTGCGATGATGAGAGTTGTAGTGAGAGTTGTGCTGTTATAGCAAAGCCTGCAATTGCACTAACCGTACCCCTGCCAGTTTGTTTTACATCATGCTTTCCACTGTTTTAAAATTTAAAATTCTGACGGGGTTAGACAGGTTAGATGCAGGAAGAATGTTCCCAATGTTGGGGAAGTCCAGAACCAGAGGTCACAGTCTAAGGATAAGGGGTAAGCCATTTAGGACCGAGATGCGGAGGAACTTCTTCACCCAGAGAGTGGTGAACCTGTGGAATTCTCTACCACAGAAAGTTGTTGAGGCCAATTCACTAAATATATTCAAAAAGGAGTTAGATGAGGTCCTTACTACTAGGGGGATCAAGGGGTATGGCGAGAAAGCAGGAATGGGGTACTGAAGTTGAATGTTCAGCCATGAACTCATTGAATGGCGGTGCAGGCTAGAAGGGTCAAATGGCCTACTCCTGCACCTATTTTCTATGTTTCTATGTTTCCCAACAAATATTTCTATTTTCAAAGTTCAGTTTATTTTCAGCAGGATTATAAATTATTACTGCTTCATTGCTGAATGGTTGCAGGCCAGTAGAGCCACCTTGCTCAGCCAGCGAAAGGCACTACCTATCGAGTTGAAGGCCAGCCTGTTACATGCCTTCGACAGGGCTACAATGGTTACGATAGTATAAGGATGAAGGAAAGTTTCACCAAGACAATCCTGGAAGTTGCTTAGAAACCAGGACATGGTGAAATAGGAAAGAGTACAGCTTTCTTCTCACCTCTGAGTGGTTGAATTCATCAAAGGTCTTCTATCGGATACCTTGGAGGGTAGCATATTTCTGTGACTACAATTAAAGGGCAAGAGGAAGAAAGAGAGAGAGAGAGAGACATAGAGAGAGAGAGAGAATGTTTATCATCTGATTTTTTTTTAAAGAGAAGATCTCACTGTTAGCCACTGTTTTTTTTTAAAAACCTCACATTCCCAACAAAATCCTTTTAAAGAGTGAGGCCTAGAAATTAGAGAACGCTGGGAACCTCAGGTAACATCGGCGGCCAAGGATAACGGCCACCGGCTGAGAAAGCGCAGGCAGTACCGATATTTTGGTACTGCCTGGTCATTATCATCAGTGTGGCAGTGATTTTCCAGTGCAACGCGCTCTTTGCAGCGTTCATGTCAGAGGAAGGCCAAAGGTCACCTCTGTCTCCCACTTGCAGTATAGGGAAACAGGGACAATAGGAGCGACCCGAACAATTGCTGTACTTGCTCCAGAAATATTAGCTGCCACCCGAGGTTTGTCGATTTTTTAATAGTTTATGATATGAATGCATCTGCGTTCTTTGTAACACTAATTTTTCCCCAATGGTTACTCTTGAAAGTGTTTAAATGTGTAGTCATCATAGCAGCTTTTAGTCAGTCTTGCATACTTGGCATAAAATAATTATTTGATAAATAATTGGTTATGGAATTTTGAATAAATTGTTTATAATTCCTTTAAAGCTTAAGCCCTTGAGTCCAGATTTGCTCGGGGGTGATGTTCTGGTGACACTACCATAAAGAAAAAAAAGAGATCGAGAGAGATGATCTTCAATCATTGCAATGGAGTTCACCCATTGATTTACTGATCCACAAACACTGCAGGCCTCCTGGAAAGCTGCCAGAAAAACGTATTTGCATGTGTTAAAGGCCTGATGCCAGCTTCAGATGTGGGTAAAGGACGCCTCTTGTTTTGCCTTGACCAAGATGGCGTCCGGTGCGGCCTGTACCAGAATTGTGTGCGTCTGGAGTGCCGAAAAACCGGGCACTGTGGAGTCGAATTTCTAAACCATCTCTTACCATTACTACCATAGCTTCATAGATAACAATTTCTACCCTACAACTCAACTATCAGTAACCCAATAGCCATGCTATGATAAAACATAGGAGTCAATGTTAACTTGTCCAAATCAACAATAACAAGGCACTAAAGGACTCAAAATGGGTTGGACGATTTACCATCCCGTTACTTCAGTTGCTGCCATGTTTAAAGGAGCTTGCTGTTGACAAGCATAAGTGCCTGCCTGTTTCAGGCAGTAAGCAATTTAAGTATGCAAATTGGGGTCCAATGACATATCTAGGACTCAATTGCCATTTGGGGATACAAGTGGGAAGAGTGTGCACAGTACAGGTTTGGATCAAATTTACTGGTGGTCCAGCCAAAGAGAACCAAAAATGTTGGCTTTAAATTATTTTTGTGGGCCCAGGAGACGCAGGAATCTTCCTCCGGGCCCCACAAAAATAATCTGGACCAACAGTGCCCAGGGTTCCCCACATCCTGGATCGTGAATGCTCCCACCCCTCCTAGAACGACCTTGCTGCTGGTCAGGCAGCTTCTGAGCCTGATATTGTGCCGGCCTGATTCCAGTGAGCTGCATCAGGTGTTCCGTCTGGAGCGGGCAACATGAAGCCCACACTGGCCCCTTTGTGCCTGGTATGAGTGTGCGGCCAGCATGCTCCAATCGCCAGCTACCCGAGAGTCAAACCCCACCCACTAGTGCACTATAGAGATGTTCTGTATTCAAGCCCAATGAACATGTGGCAAGTTTAAGCAGGCCCATTTTGAAATTTGGATTAGCACAAAGCTGTCTTTCATTGTTGGTGTCGTGAGCAATCAAGCGACAACTCGAATGCAAGGTTGCAGCTCTTGTCAAATTAAAAATCTGCAGTGTAAACACTGTAGTTTCCATAGAGACAGCCCCATCCATAACCACATATAATAACCACTGTCAGAAGATTTTTTTTTTCAAAGAAAAGTTTTGTAAAAGTTCAAGGTACAGCAGATAAGCAGAATTGAGCCAAGTTTTTTGAAGCAGGATATTCCAAGTTGTGGTAACAATTTGTAGACAGACAATGTAACCATAAAACCTCTTTAAAATACATGTTCCAAATTAGGACTGGCTTGACAAGAATGACCAGGAGATCCAGGAGCTAATAAACTGCAAGCGCAAGGCATTTTTGAACTTAAAGCAGCAACTCAATTTGGTAGCAGCAAAACAGCGCTACAGACAGCTGAAGGCCGAGGTCCAACAAAAAATACACAACCTAAAGAATAGATGGTGGGTGGAGAAAGCACAGGAGATTCAGCAGCTGATCGACAGCCATGATGTGCGAGGATTCTTCACCACAGTTAAGTCCACCTACGGCCCAAGCACCCAAGACCCCACCCCACTGCTGGCCAAGAACAGGGAGACACTCATCAAGGACACCGAGGCAGTCAGGGCCTGTTGGAAGGAGCACTTCGAAGATCTCCTTAATCGAGATTCTGCCTTTGACACGAGCGTTCTCGAATCCATCCTACAGCATGCTACCCGCCACCAGCTCAGCAAAACCCCAGCCCTGCACGAGGCAGAAAAGGCCATCCATTAACTGAAGAACAACAAGGCATCAGGAGCAGGAGGAATCCCCGCTGAGGCACTAAAGTATAGCGGAGAAGCACTAGTGGCACGAATGGATGACCTCATCTCCCTTATCTGGAGGGAAGAGAGCATGGTGGGAGATCTCAGAGATGCCATAATCGTGACCGTCTTTAAAAAAGAGGACAAGTCTGACTGCGGCAACTACAGAGGAATCTCCCTGCTGTCGGCCACTCGGAAAGTCATCGCAAGAATCCTCCTCAACCGTCTTCTCCCTGTGGATGAAGAGCTCCTTCCAGAGTCGCAATGCGGATTTTGTCCATGAAGGGGTACAATGGACATGATCCTCACCGCGTGACAACTACAGGAGAAGTGCGGGGAACAGCACCAACCCTTGTACATGGCCGCCTTTGACCTCACAAAGGCCTTTGACACTCTCAACCGTGAGGGACTCTGGAGCATCCTCCTACATTTTGGCTTCCCCCAAAAGTTTGTCACCATCTCCGCCTGCTCCACGATGGCATGCAAGCCATGATCCTGACCAACGGATCCACCACAGACCCAATCCACATCCGTACCATGTTCAAGCAGGGCTGCGTCATCGCGCCAATGCTCTTCTCAATCTTCCTCGCTTCAATGCTCCATCTCATGTTCAACAAGCTGCCTGCTGGAGTGGAATTAAACTATAGAACCAGTGGGAACCTGTTCAACCTTCATCGCCTCCACGCTAGATCCAAGACTGTCCCATCCTCTGTCATCGAACTGCATTACGCAGACGACGCTTGCATCTGTGCACATTTAGAGGCTGAACTCCAAGCCAATGTCAGCACCTTCATCGAGGTGCATGAAAGTATGGGCCTTACACTAAACATCCGTAAGACAAAGGTCCTCCGCCAACCTGACCCCGCCACACAACATTGCCCCTCAGTCATCAAAATCATGGCGCGGTCTTGGATAACGTGGTCCATTTTCCATACCTCGGGAGCCTACTATCAACAAGGCAGACATCGATGACGAGATCCAACACCGCCTCCAGTGCGCCAGCACAGCCTTCGGTTGCCCGAGGAAGAAAGTGCTTGAAAACCAGGATCTTAAATCTGGCACCAAGCTTATGATCTACACTGCTGTAGTGATACCGGCCCTCCTATATGGCTCAGAAACATGGATCATAGGTAGACAGCTCAAAGCTCTGGAGAAATACCACCAACGCAGCCTCCGCAAGATCCTGCAAATCCATTGGGAGGAGAGATGCACCAGTGTTCTCGCTCAGGCCAACATCCCCAGCATCGAAGCACTGACCACACTCGACCAGCTCTGTTGGGCAGGCCACATCACCAGACACGAGACTCCCAAAGCTAGCGCTCTACTCGGAACTCCTACACTGCAGGCAAGCCCCAGGTGGGCAGAGGAAACGTTTCAAGGACACCCTCAAAGCCTCTTTGATAAAGTGCAACATCCCCAATGGCACCTGGGAATCCCTGGTCCACGACCATCCTAAGTCGAGGAAGAGTATCCGGGAGGGCGTTGAGCATCTCGAGTCTCGTTGCCGGGAGCATGCGGAGGACAAGCGCAGGCAGCGGAATAAGCGTGCGGCAAAGCAGATTCCCCACCCACCCTTTCCTTCAATGACTGTCTGTCCCACCTGTGACAGAAACTGTAATTCCCGTATTGGACTATACAGTCACCTGAGAATTCATTTTTGGAGTGGAAGCAGGTCTTCCTCGATTTCGAGCGACTGTCTATGATGATGATGGATGATGATTTAAAATATATGTTCCAATTCACTTTTAGTCACCAGCTAAAAATACAGCTCGTCCCATTCCAATCCTTTCCCTCAAGCCACAGTGTTAATGCTGAGGTAACATCAAAGGGGACAATTCTTTTCTATAATTCCAAACTTTCAGTGTCCATGGTATGTAATAAATGTCCCTCTTGGGCATCATTAATAATGCTACCATTTTCAACGTACATACTATGGGGAGGATAAGATCATAGACTAAAGACTGAGGAAGAGACATGAAATCTATATTAAGTGCAAATAAAGCAGGATAACCATTGGCTTTTTGTAATGAGGACAGCGATTAACAAAGGGGATATTTTGAATGCTGTTGCATTTGTGCAAGTGTATGCACCCTTCTACTTGAAGCTACTTTGCCACGTCTCTGTGGCTCTGGAGCCCACCATATTTACACTGCGTTGTGGATTCCACCGCAACCACGAAACACATATGCATATGGAAACTTTCATGTGTTCCAGATATGCATATGTCAGGATTGAGAGTCTGGTAACATTAGGAACAGGAGTAGGCCAGTCAGCCCCTTGAGCTTGCTCCGCCATTTAATTAGATCATGGCTGATCTGCACCTCCACTCCATTTCTCCGGTCTCACGTTTTGTCTGCAGACTACCTCTGTTGTTCGGGGAGGGGGTGTCCATAGATGCCAGCAATGGGGATATCAGCTATTTATAAATACCACCATAAATACTGTGTCTCTTGGGGAGCCATGGGGAACTATGATCTGTGGTAATTCCTGGCTCCTGTATTGTCAATACTGACTCATTTATATTATAGCACTGTCACCAAATGGGGACTACAACAGCAGTCACTTTTAAATAATTCATTCTGGGGATATGGGCGTCACTAGTAAGGCCAGCATTTTTTCCCATCCCTAGCTACCCTTCAGAAGGTGGTGGGGAGCCCTGTTCTTGAACTGCTGCAGTCCAGGTGGTGAAGGTATTACCACAGTGCTGTTAAGGTAGAGACCCAGTGACCATAAAGTAAGGTAATTACATGTTGTAATGTACAAGGGCTAGTCAAGCCATGTTTACATTGGCGCTTGCTTATGTTGGATCATGTCCATGTCCCCCCGCAACACCACCGCCCCCCACATTCATGCTTTAAAAACTATCCCCATTATCTTGGCTGCAGAATCACACACCCACATAAAAGTGGATGTATAATTCTGCTGCCAAGATAAAGGGTAGAGTTCTGGTAGTGTGAGCTAGGGCAGGGCACACAAACATGGCTCTGTAGGAATCTGAACTAAAGAAATGTCAGTATAAAAGTGCCTTTAAAATGCTGAGCGAGTCCAAAGATATAAACTCCATGGGAACCATGTGGTAAAATCACTGGGATCGTGTCGGAAGCCTTTACAAATACTATGGTGCTCCAAAAACACTTTTACGCTCAGAGTTCAGCCAAGAGAAAGCAGTGGATGTCCTGCCGTAGCTTGCATTTGTAAATTGAAATAACCTGACATTCATGACAGCAGAGAATCTTTTTTTTTGAGGGTCTTGTGAACTCACGTGGAATCAAATTCCCTCATTTGTTGCCCTCTGGCTTCCAACAAGACTTCGTTATGGTCAGTGGCATCAGGTAAAACACAGAGGAGAGAAGGGTAGGGTGATTGTGAGACTCCAGTTAAGTACTGCTCCCAAGGGACCATTAGCAAATATGAAAGAGCCTTAACAATGGTCAATTCAACACATTTACTAACTACAAAATGTTTGAAGATACTTATTTGACTCAACTTAATTATCCTTGTTTTTTGGGGGAATTTATACCTGTTGATTCTCAAACTATTTTTGATCCAGCAGTATTTGCCAATTACATTAATACCGGCATATATGGTCGTTAACCCAAGGTGCTTCACGAATCCTATCATTTACACTGCTTGTTAATTCAGTTCAAACATAACAAGAGACTCGGTAACTCCAGCCCTCCACCGTGGAATGTCTTTAGCGCTAATTGCTGAAGCAAAAATATTCAAAAACAAAAACAGAAATACACAATACAAAGGAGGTGTTAATGTTTTACATCATCTTTCGCACCCAGTTGACATTTAAAGGTAGATTGATGCTGGGTCATTCGTTAAGCTTTGTGTTATCGCTTTGTGATGTCACTTTGTGAGACAGCTACTTCATCAGCTTATGTTACGTGTAAATGGGGGACACCATGGGCAAAGAACTCCGCTGTATGTAGCGACATTATTAAAGTGTTCTTTTACAACACGCTTCCAATTCCACTAGAAACTGGGGAAAGGTAACGACACATAGCGAATGAAGGGATTCTTACCCAGACATAATTAAAATAAGAACTGACTTTATTTAAGCAGTGTTGAAGGTGGGAGGGGGCTGAGATTCAGGCTTTAATTGTTCTACAGAATCCCCTGCATCATCCTTGAGCACTGCAGCATGCTAAAACTCAAGTATGAAAACGTCAGTGGTGACACTGATCCAGAGGGGCAGGACAGCTGCTGAGAAATAAAACGACGGATTACAAAGAGGGGCAAATGCAAAGCTAAGACATCGATTGGCAACTGTGCTTTGGCTGACAAATGTGACTCTGATTTGAAACCACTGGTCGCAGCTGGTAGGTAAAGGAAAACTGCTGGGCATGAAGGCAAAGCAGTGAAGGCAGGGCTGGATCAGCAGGGAGTTGAAAGGAGAATCTGTCTTCCAGTTTATACTAGCATATTTGTATATACAGCTAAAGGATCTCCAAGGGTGAAGCCTGCACCTGAGATGGGTCTTCTTTGCCCAGATGCCAATGCAACTGTGCCAATTTTGGGTCCTGTGCAGGTCGATAAAATATTTGCACAAATCACTTTGTACGAAGAACAATCCATATGTGTATGTGAGAAACTAACTCATCATGGAAGCAACACTAAAATACAGTGACATCTGGACAGTGGATGGAAATATCAATGATAATCTTAAGGACTGAACTTTTTAAAACTTCAAAACCATTATCACCATTTGAAACTTTGAAGAACCAAAGCTCTGCCTCATCTTTAATTGTCACATTTAATTTAATTCCATTTAGTGACATGTTCCCCTGTTGGCTGTTTAAGCACAGCAAGTGCCTGAAAACACGCACACAAACAGAGACTGCATTTATGACCTTCGCCTCACTCTGTTAAGGTGTGGGCTATGCCAGTGTATCTCTGAATCATAACCCTTCCAAATCATTCAAGAGTGCAATACCAGAAATGGCAGCTCACTACTTTTCAGAAAGTAACAATCTGTGCTACGTTTTAAATGTTCTGAAATGGGGCCCTTAACATTTAAGCCATTTAAATGCAATGCCAAAAAATATAATAGTTTTACAGCTGAAATCCCAATTTCTTCAGGTTGAGTGATATTGCTTTTGACAGTTTGTGTTTGCCATTTCTGTGTATCGAGTTCACAGATTAATTTTCAGGCTGGTGCCTATGAAGCTCCAGCAGGCTATTAAATGTGAGAAAGTACAGCAGTGAAAGCTCATCACTCTGCTAAGGGGGAGTCTTACGCTAGCCTAAAGTTCTGTGGAGAGTGCACCTTGTTGTTTGTGAAGCTCTTGGCTGCGTACACATACAAAAAAAAGGCTATAACAAGGCCGAAGACAAGGACCTTGGCAGTTTACATTCTCAACGTCACTGAACGTTTTGGTCAAATCTGAGCTGCTTCAATTGTTTTTAGTTCAGAGCAGCCCAATCCAATCCAATCCCCAACATTCTGCACTGTGCTATTTATGTAATAACAATGGATGACTGCCTGTAATCTGATGGGGAATTGAGGATCGACAGGTCACTCTGAACCAGACTGTCAGGTTAAGTCCTTCAATTGGCCTGCTGCTCTTAATTTCCTGGGACAGTAGACCAAACATTATTATTCTGTCACAATTTTGTGATATCTTCAGGGAAGCACACAACACACAACCTGTAAGATGGCTGCAGATTTCTGGAATCTTCTGACCTGCTGGTCAGGTGACCTGCTCTTTATTAAACAGCACTAGCTGCAGTAACATAGGTGTCCACAGTGTGGAGCTACAGACATTACACTTCTCCCTCCTTAATGAAGAAGTTATTATAACAATCATCATACATAACTTGCATGGTTATACATAACAAAGGTTATGGACATTTTACCATATTTACAAATCAAGTTTAACCACTTGTTTCCTGTTCGAAGAGGATACCTTCACTCTCGAACAGAACCTTCCAAACATGGTGTCAAATTTAAACTCATTCGAGGCTCATCCTGAAGGAAGTTTTCCTCCAAGGGATGCCCTGGATTTCCATTTGAACTCTCTCTAACTTCAGACTGTTTGTTTTCCTGACTTGGACTCAGACTTAAATTCTGACTTTCTCTTGGATTTGTTTCCAGTACGTTGGATGTAGGATATGCTACTGGTGTATCAAAACTATCTGATGAGTCAGAATTAATTGAATCACTCCCACTCTCAACTACTTCCATGTCTATGGGTAAAATATGATCAATGTGAACAAACCTAACCTGTCCATTATTAAACATCTTGACCAAATATGTGAGAGTACCACATATCTTCACCACTCTTCCTGGTAACCATTTTACCCATTTATGGTGATGGTTCTTCACCTTCACCTTCTGATTTAATTTCACATTTCTCTCTTTTACCCTACCTCTATCATGATTCTCTTTCTGTCTTAATTGTGTCTCTTCTACGGACTGTGCCAAGTTTGATTTTAACAACGAGAATCTGGTTCGTGGCTGTCGTTTGAGAAACAACTCTGCTAGTGTTCTACCAGCAGTTGTATGAGGAGTATTACGATGAGTTATTAGAAAATTAGCCAATTTGTGGTCCAATGACAACTGTTGTTTCTTTGGATTTGGACCAACATTTGTTTGCTATGGGCACGTTTTATAATTTGTACAGTGCGCTCTGCTGCACCATTCGATGCAGGGTGGTATGGTGGAACCTTGGTATGTTTCACACCATTTTTGCTCGTGAACTGTGCAAATTCTTCTGAACAAAATTGTGATCCATTATCAGACACAATTTCTTCTGGGAGGCCAAATGAAAAAAATAATCTTCGCAAAATGTCTAATGTTTTATTGTTGTTATTTTCCACATTGGAAACACCTCGACCCATATTGAATGGTTATCAATCACAATGAACAATTGTTGTCCATCTAGCTCAGCAAAATCAATATGTAGCCATTGCCACATCCTGGGAGGCCAGTTCCATGGCTGCATTGGTACTGATGGTGGTTGCTTGCTTACCGATTGACATGTCATACACTGACTTACGATGTACTCTATATCTTTATCAAGACCTGGCCACCATAAGTAACTGCGTGCAAAACTCTTGGTCAAATACATTCCCAGGTGGTGGTCATGGAGGTCTCCTAATAATTTGGACCTGAATTTATTTGGTATAACCACTCTTGCACCCCACATGATACAATCTTTATCGACTGATAATTCATTCTTATGAATGAAGAATGGATCAATATCTTTGTCTGTTACCTGGTTTGGCCATCCGTTTGCAATATAATCATACACCTTTGACATAACTGGGTCACGTTTGGTTGCTCTACCAATCTCTTCAGTTGTGACTGGCAGTTCATCAATGTATGAAAAATAGAATACCTCTTCCCTATCGGATGTAACTTGTGATAGGGAAGGCAATCTAGACATATGTTCAGCATTACTGTGATCAGCTGATTGTCTGTATTCAATATTATATGTATATGCTGACAAAATCAAAGCCCATCTCTGCATTCGGGCTGCAGCTAATGTTGGAACTGAGGACTTTGGATGGAGGATTGCTGTCAGGGGCTTATAGTCTGTAACAAGAGTAAACTTACGACCATACAAGTATATGTGGAACTTCTTGACCCCAAAAATTAATGCCAAAGCTTCCCTTTCGATTTGCGCATAATTATACTAACTGGCACTGAGAGTGCGTGAAGCAAAAGCAATTGGTCTCTCCTCCCCACTACGTAATACATGAGAGATTACTGCCCCAACTCCATATGGAGAGGCATCACATGCTAGCTTGATGTCCTGAGATACATCATGTGAACCAACATGGTGCTCACTACCAAGTTGCTTTTACACTCCTTGAATGCTGTATTGCATTCTTTTGACCACTTCCAATGGACCTGTTTTTTCAATAGTTCATTCAGTGGATGTAATACTGCAGCCAAATTTGGTAGGAACTTCGCATAATAGTTCAAAAGACCCAAAAATGATCAAAGCTCAGTGACATTCTCGGGAGTGGGTGCATTTCTGATTGCATCCAGCTTTCCCTTGGTTGTATGTAAACCATCTTTGTCTATTCTGTACCCTAAGTACGCCACTGAGTTTTGAAATAACTCACATTTGTGAGCAGACACTCATACTCTGTGCTTCTCTAGCCATTTGAGGACTTCATTCAATATGTTATTACGAATTTGCATATTTGGTGCTGAAATTAGTGTGTCATCTAAATAATATACTACCCCTTCAATCCCTTGCAAAATCTGGTTCATTACCCTTTGGAATATGGCAGGGGCGGAAGACACTCCAAATGGTAACCTAATAAATTGATATAGGCCTAGATCGGTATTTATAGTCAAGCATGACTTGGACTTCTCATCTAGTTCAGGCTGTAAGTAGACATTCATAAGATCCAACTTTGAGAAAATCTGACCCCCTGTCAGTGTTGTGAACAAATCTTCTATATTCGGCAATATATTGGGGACATTACCCTCTAGAACCTGGTTTACGGTTACTTTATAATCACCAAACAATCTTACCTTACCATCAGACTTAGGTACAACAACAATGGGTGTAGCCCAACTACATCGATCTATCTTAGAAATAATGTTCTCAGTCTCTAGTCTTTTGAGCTCTTGCTCAACTTTCTCCTTGAGTGAATATGGTATGGAGCGTGGCTTGCAGTAAACCGATCTAGCGTCCTTCTGTACCGACATTCGCCTTGAAGCCTTGGATCGGACTGCCCGTTTCGCAGAACACCTTCGGATAATTCTTGATGACATCATCCTTTGCCGCAAATCTCGTTTCAACACGAAAAATCTCACTCCAATCCAGCTTCAGTGATCCCAACCAATTTCTTCCATGTAAGGCAGGCTTGCCTCCTGCCACTACTATTAGAGGCAAGCTCTGAACTTGATCCTTGTGCTTCACCGGTACGGTGATACGACCTACCACTGGAATGTTCTCTCCCGAGCCTCGCAGCTCTATCTTGGCTTTCTCCAATGGGAAATCCTGCAATTTGTCGAGGTATAGCGACTCCGGTACTACACTCATGGATACACCAGTGTCGACTTCCATGGGTATCTTCAATCCTGCAACATCTATGTGGATTATGATACTTTTCGAATCGCTGTCCGTTAACCTCGTGCTCCTGATGACGTTTAATCTAACATCTCCTCGTCCTGTTGTTGTTCTTCCAAGCTATGTAGTCTCTGGGGATTTCTACTCAGAGCTTTGAAAGCCAGTTTACCCTTCAGTCGGCATGCCTTCGCAAGATGCCCAGTTTTCCTGCAGACGAAACACTCTGCCTTGACATATGGACAACTTTGAGCAATGTGTTGTCCCAGGCACTGATAGCAGGACATCAATGCTGTGTTCCCATTTCCAGTTTCTGAGACTTTGGGGCCCCACTGCCTTTTACTTTGAACCTGCAGGCGATTCACCTCAGTTGTCTGATGACTGAAATTAATATGAAATTCTTGTGAATATTGGTCAGCCATGCTCATCGAAGTCTGACAAGCTAAGTCAAAAGTCATGTTAGGCATCGTCAATAACTTTCTTCTGATCGCATCATTTTTCATCCCACAAACAAAGCAGTCTCGCAATGCTCGGTTCTGAATGTCTCTGAAATTACAGTGATTAGATAGCTTTTTTAATGCTATAATGTATTCACTGATATTTTCTTCGGCCTTCTGATTTCGTATTCCGAAACGATAACTTTCAGCAATTTCTAATGGAACGGGGCTGTATTTTTATTCTAACTCAATCTGTTTCTGCGTTGTATCCTTTAGCTTGTCAGGCACAAGCAAATTTCTCAGTGTTTCACACAACTCGGGCCTGGCCTCAGTTAAGAATATAGTTCTTTTTCGTTCCAACACCGTCCGGTTATTGTCTTCATTACCGGGGGTTTCGATAATATTATTTGCAGTGAAAAACATTTCTAGCCAATCCACATATGCTCTGAAACTTTCACGGTTGCGTTGAAATGTCCCCAAATGCCCTATAACTCCCATAGGGGCAACCATTTTGACTCTGGCAGTTTAACCAAGTGTGCTCATAATTTACCTCGGATTTGTAGCTGTTTCCAAAAACAGAGAAGCTCTCAAAGTCTCTCTGTCGGCTGGCCGAATCCTTCACCAACAAAAATTTCAGCTTTGTATTATCCGATGACATTCCATTCCCGTCACCAAATGTGATATCTTCAGGGAAGCACACAACACGCAACCTGCTGTAAGATGGCTGCAGGTTCTCGGAATCTTCTGACCTGCTGGTCAGGTGACCTGCCCTTTAGTAAACAGCACTAGCTGCAGTAACACAAGCGTCCACAGTGTGGAGCTGCAGACATTACAAGCTTCTCTTCCTGTTTTCCGGGTTTTTTGCAGCTTTCAAAAACAAAAATACTGCCTGGGCTCAATGGAGAAATCTCAAACCCTCCTGGAGATTTCTCACATATTACATAATGAATCCTCATTGCTGCTTAGAGCGGACAGAAAAATACCCATCATGTGACAGGGCATCCATCCTCAGTTGAGTTCGACTTTTGGTGTTCACCCTTATCTGAAAGCTATGATCAAATGACATGGACTGAAACTACACTAAATGGTGGAACATATGACAGCGTGTCTGACTGCTGTGCAGACGAAAATAGAAGGCAGGAAATTTACAGGCATTTTCAAGAATTATTGGCAGCTTATTGCCAAGTTGTGTAAATATCGTAACTTTATATTTGCACGGCTGTAACATCAGACAGTGCGCTCCCGAGAGCAGAGGTTTTACAAGTACCAGGAGTGAGATAGATTGCAGAACAATTTAAATGCACAGGGCTGTGCTTATTTTTCAAAGAATAGGGAACATCAAAGAAAGTTACAGTATTTAAACCAAAAGTAAAGTGTCTGGCATGAACAGAATGCGATTTGACAACCCTGCGTTTGTGATTTATTCCCTTTCATTTATGGTCAAAATAAACAGATACAGTAAACTCTCATTAAAACACTGATTTACTGCTGCCATGTTTATGGCTCGCCTAATAAATAAAGAAAACATACAGTGCAACTTTGCTGTAACATGCCCTTCACTATAATCCTACACTGTTATGGCTCCCAAAGGAATGTTATAATGAGGGATTACTATGCTGCACTGTGCACTGCTGTCATTCCTCACTTTGATGAGGGAAAACAAAGAAAGATCATAACTGCGGATGATCTGTGAGTGGAAGCACCAAAAGATAAAACGGGGAAGATAGAAGCTCAGGGAGCATTGTTTTATCGGTTTTACCCTCATGGCAGTTTTCGGCCCTTCTCTCTTGCCCTGAAGGTGTTGTCTACATGCTGGGGTTTGGTTCCACAGACACCAGCCACACTCTAGTATCTGGGTCCAGTGGTTATTATTCATGTTTTAGCCCTAAAGATCAAGAATCAACAAGCTATTCAACAGTAGGTGGCATCACAGCCAAGCCCATTCCTATCCTCACTCGAAATCTGCACACACACACACACACACACACACACACACTTCCAGCAAGCATCACTGGGTAATGATCAGGAAAGAAAACACTGGCTGATTATCCCCTCATTGACCCAGGGGTAATGAGTTCAACTGTGATAATCCTACCAACAGCCCATGTGGGCTTAGCTAACTAAGCACAGACCAGGGATAGAACCTGGAACTTTTCTACTGTCTAAAGCTCAGCTATTCACTGATATCATTGGGGGAGCTGGCTCACTTGACTTAAAGTAAATCTACATTTGATTCAGTTAGTATCTATGTTATTTCCTTCAGCTGCACAACCACGCACCCCCACTCCCTCCCCCCCCAGATATCTGCGCTCCTCTAATTTTGCCCTCTTGAGCATCCCTGATTATAATCGCTCAACTATTGGTGGCCGTGCCTTCTGTTGCCGAGGCCCTAAGCTCTGGTACTCCCTGCCTAAACCTCTCTAGCTCTCTTTCCTCCTTCAAGACGCTTCTGAAAACCTATCTCTTTGACCAAGCTTTTGGTCACCTGCTCTAATTTCTTCTTATGTGGCTCTGTGTCAATTTTTTTGTCTCATAATGCTCCTGTGAAGCGTCTTGGGATGTTTCACTACTTTAAAAGCGCTATATAAATACAAGTTGTTGTTGGTAAATGTATTGCCTCGTGTGAAATTGAGCCAAACGGATGAAAAGGTCCTAGGTTCCATCATCATCTGTGCTGAGGGCAAAGAAAGAACGTGCATTTTATACTGGCTTTTATGACCTCAGGACATCCTAAAAGGCTTATAGTGGCGCAAGCTGAATTTCTGGCCACCCAGACATGAGGAGCCAAGTGACCTTCTTCTGTGCTGTAAAATTGCTTTGCAGTGACCTCTGCAGGCAAGTGCATGCGTTTGAATGTTGGGCGAGGACAGAATCGGGCATATCTGTGATAGAATTAGGCCATGCATAAAGAATGGGCAATTGGCCGAGGTACCATGGAGCAGTACCCTATCATGAGTCAGTATCATGAAGAATTGAAGGGGGGACTCAGGCCAGGGAGTGGGATAGGGACGTGCAGCAGTCATATTTGCAGAATAAACTTGGGCATTTAGAAGCAAGGCCATCAGCGTCCCTTATGCAGGCTCCTCTTCCACACTATAATCAAACTGACAAATTAAAAGACTGTCCTCTGTTCGACTTCCTCCAATTACAGCATCTTGTCCTGGCCACATTTCATTTCACTTGGAGGTTATTTAACTGTCACTGGAATTGCTTGCAGACCAAAGGAACTGCTTTGAAGTCAGCACACATAAACAGTACACATTGGTCAATTAATTCTGATGGCTACATTGTAACTGGGGCTTAATTAAAGAAGCGTTCCTCTTCGAAAGGGGGCATCACAACACCACAAATTTAAAGTCTCTAATTTGTACTGGACATCGCTTCAGATTAACCCCGTGACAAAAAAATCCCTTAACAGCTCAGGTGGTAAAAACACCAAGTCACGGTGTCAAATGGAGCCATGCAGAGAAGGAAGAGCTGAGGTTCCATCTGTGGGTTGCACTTTGCTAACTGACATCAGCCAGAATGACAGTAGGACTGATCTCAGTTCCCTTTAAGCTAAGAAGTGGGGAAATGAGCCCTGGGTTCCCATTTCTGGGTGTTAACCAGTGGCCCCTGCTGAAAAACGCACTTGTGTGGATGTTGGATGAGGACACCTGGCTCAGCGATCATGGAATCATAGAAGCTTAAAGCACAGAAGGAGGCCATTCGGCCCATCGTGTCTGTGCCGGTTCTTTGAAAGAACTGTCTAATTTAGTCCTACACCACAGCTTTTCCCCCAGAACCCTGCAACTTTGCTATGCTGGTCCCCATGGTCCAAGAGCCTGCTATTTTTTCTGCCTATGAGCATACATTAATGACCACTTAAGTCAGGGCAGCTGGAGCCTATGCAACCATGTCAGCATTTTGAGGAAATGAAAGAAGAGAAACAATTCTATCTGGTGCTCCCATGATCTTTTGTATTATGGATGCAAACAGATTGTGTGAGCTACATTTTCCTCAATGACAGGTTTCCCACTGGAAGCTCCGCTGAGGTGCACTTCAGCCTGCCGGTGTTACACCAGCAAGAGCCAAGCCCAGCTTTCCTTCATTATCTATTCACGATGGGCTCCCAACACCATGGAGGGATCGTGGAAGGAAATGCCAGCGCTGCTGTAACAGCTGGAAATGCTAAAGGAGCCATTCTGTGTCTGTCACTGCAGTACCTGATGATATTGCTCGTGCAGAGCATTTAGTTTTTAAGCCCCAAGAAGAGGAGGTCCACAAAGAGCACGATCCAGTGCTCTGTCAATAAGATGGCCTGGACTGCGAGCGCCACTTCCAGCAAAGCCCACACAGCTACTCAATACTGGAAGTTAGCTGACGTCCCAAGGGCAAAGGACACAATCATGCCTCGTAACAATGTACTATAATATTTATCTTTCCCACCTTAATCTCACTGCATCAAACTCCATCTCCAATTTAGCAGCAACTTTACAGGAGGTACCACAATACCATTCACACCCTGTAACATCGCCTTGCAAGTGTTTGTTTACTCACTGATGAAAACATAGGGAAGACTCAGATGATAGTTACTCTATCCTGATCTCATCCCAATTAGGGAATGCCTTCTGAAACTTGGGTTGAATACCATATGCAGGCTACCTATCACTCTCTCGCTACTTCCTTCTTAAAGGAGAAGTTCACAACTAAAGGCAAGGAACTACCACCTCAATCTCCGCAAGGCACCTGCTACAAATGATCAGCCAGCTACCTCAGATACTCCTGCCACTGTCGGAAAAAGAGAAGGCTCAGTTTGAACAGGGATCAAGAGGAGACGCAGTGGTCTTAAACAATGCAAAGGGTGTCAGATTTGTGTTCAGCGACATGTTTACGTCATGGATGGGGATGAACTGATCTGGGGAAATGCCTGCATGCAAAGTCGCAAAATGATCCCCAAATGAGAGCCTTGGCAGTTGTGGAGGAGAGCTACATGTCAGCAAGCCATTAGGTTGAGTTTGTTGCCAAATAGTGACTGTGATTGCACGGCTCATTTGGCAGTGAGCTTGGATCTCAGTCAGCTGAATGTTTCCCTTATGGACAATGCTGGCAGCTGCCAGGCAGCTGGTTCAACGTAGTCATTACTTTGAGAGAAAAATGCAGCTTGCGGAAACATTGCGAAGTTGTCCCACCTGGATGTGCAGGCAGGGAACCATGGATACCGGTGGACAAGGTCTGGACAGCAGCCAAGGTGCCTGTTCAACTTAGCATCTCTGCGGTGGTCCAATTGATAACCCTCTTCTTCCTCATGGCAGTTTACGGAGAGGCAAGCTAGACCCTATAGGTTCCCAAAGCGCAGTTTAAAACTTTAAATTTCAAAAAAGAACCGCAAACATTTTTTTTTAAAGGTACCTATGTTTTGCTCTGGGTCCCTTGAGGCCCTAAGTTCTGCAGTTCCTCTGGCCTGCAAGATGCAAGCCTCAAAGCATCTTCCACGAAAGCATGCTTTTTATGTGGCAAGCTGGGTGGCAGGGGAGAAAAATCGCTTGTTGCAATAAACTATATCTTTATGTATTATTTACATATGACGAGGTAGGTAAGCTGCATCCATTGAAGCCTACTCCAGTGGGAGTGGAGGAAAATGGTGGAGATAGTTTTTGTGGCAGGGATTAAATGATAGGCCTTCTTGCATGATTTTCCTCCGTTTTGTGCTCTTGGACCACCTGGAAATGGGCAGATTTCTGGAGGGGAATTTAACTCTATATATCTACCCTCTCTGAACTCAGTTTGTAAATGTAACTCTGCTCACAGTGTGTTCATAATTCAGTGATATTATTTTTCAATGTTCTTAACGTGCGGACGTCCAATACCAATAGTCTTTTTTGCATTTTTTCAATACTTTACAAGTACAATCCATATGATGAGATTCCAACAGATATCAATTAGAATTCCACACTCAGGCAGATGGAAAAAGGCTTGTAATAAGTACACAGAGTTTATAGTACAGAAACAGGCCATTTGGCCCAACTGGTCTATGCCACTGTTTAAGCTGCACACGAGCTTCCTCCTACCCTACTTCATCTAACCCTATCAACATACCCTCTATTCCTTTCTCCCTCGTGCACTTATCTAGCTTTGAGTAATAATGAGTCTTTCCCAATCTTTCCAATTCAATGATCCTGTGTTTCAAAACCTCAAATATACAGTAGCATCAAAAGCATTAAAATCCATCATCCCTTTTTATTGCTTGTCAGTTAACTGCTGTAACATCAGCCCTCTGAGATAACATGATGTGAACTTTATTTGACTGAATATTTTGTACATTCATCACAAAAAGTGGTTCCAATAAGTGTATTATAAGGGGAGGCAAAATAGGATCAAAATTGGGGGCCAGGTGGTTTATATCAGTGGTTTTCATTCTTTGTGTGTGGGATCACCATGCATTTATACAGTACTTGTAATGTAGAAACTTATTCCAAGTCACTTCACAGAGGTGTAAGGAAAACATGGATATTAAGCCAAAGAAGCAGAGAGGTGGGTTTTATGGAGAGTCTTAAAGCACAAAAGGGAAGTAGAGTGGTTATAGAGGAGAAATCCTGGGTGTGAGGCCTAGGCAGCTCAATGCATTCCACCAATAGTGGGATAAATGGAAGGAGAACGGAGTCAGAGGAACAGAGAGTTCAGGGTGTCATGTATGTAACCATCATGCAACGGTAACCTTCATGCAACTCCTGTACACTGTACTTATACCCTAGAAATGCACAGCCTGACCACAGGGGGTGAACCTGTGGGAGACACTCCTCACCTGGGTTTACAGGTATAAAAGGGGAGGTCCCATCCAGGGTCAGCACTCCTTGGTCTTGGGAATAAAGGTTAAGGTCACGTAGTGACTGTGTCTGTAGTACATGCCTCGTGTGAATTTGTAGTAAGGTGCAGGGTGACCACATTTGGCGACGAGAAACGGAAATCACCGAACCACGAGGATGGCCACCGGTAGCACAGAGGAACGTTACTGTGTGGGTGAGGACTGGGACGACTTCGTGGAGAGACTCCAGCAGAGCTTTGTCACAAAGGACTGGCTGGGAGCGGTAGCGGCTGATAAGCGGAGAGTGCATCTACTGACCAGCTGCGGGACACAGACGTATGCACTGATGAAAGACCTGCTCGCACCCCAAAAGTCAGCGGACAAGTCCTTTGAAGAGCTCAGCCAGCTGATCAGTGAGCCTCTCAAGCCGACGAGTAGCGTACACATGGCCCGGTACCGGTTCTACACACACCGGCGTCTGGAGGGACAAAACATCTCGGGCCTCGTTGCAGATCTGCGGCGCTTGGCCAGTCTCTAAGTTCACAGACGCCTGCAGGGGGGAGATGTTAAGGGATTTCTTCATTGAGGACATTAATCATGCAGGGATTTTCAGGAAGCCCATCGAGACCAAGGACTTGACTTTAGAAGGGGCGTCATTGATAGCTCAGACCTTCATGGCAGGGGAAGAGGAGACCAAGCTAATTTACGCGCGCAGCCCTGGTCCCAACGTGGCGATGGACCAGGGAGTTAACATGGTGAACGCGGCTCGGGATCCCGCAGGCAGGCAAGGGCATTTTGAAACCGCCCAGACAGCAACAGACTCTAGGGTGGGCCCGCAACAGGGACAATGGAAAGGGGATTGGCAATTCACGCCATCACGAGGAACAATGCGTCCCGCAATGGGACCATTAACACCCACCATCAGAGTGCTTAGAAACAACCAAATGGGCAATCAGAGAGGAATGCCTGGTAACAGTCCTTTTGTTAACAACAATCTCAGCTCATGCTGGAGGTGTGGGGGTAGACATACTGCGAAAAGCTGCAGGTTTCAGCAATATACCTGTAGGATTTGTAACGTCAGTGAACACTTGGCCAAGATGTGCAAAAAGGCTGTAGCGAGGCAAATCTGCGACACAGAGGAACTAGACGAGGGGTTTGCAATGCAGGATGATGCCTGGGGAAAAGCCATGGATGCTGAAGTTCAGCGGGTTCATGTGGCTGACGTCCACAGCTCATACACTAAAACGCCACCCATGATGATAAAAGTTTCATTGAATGGCATCCCAGTGCACATGGAGCTGGATACGGGAGCTAGCCAGTCACTTATGAGCGCCCAGCAATTTGAGAGACTATGGCCACACAGAGCTAGCAGGCCCAAACTGGAATGCATTGACATGCAGCTACGGACGTACACCAAAGAGATCATCCCAGTGCTGGGCAGTGCAAACTTGGTGGTAACGCATAATGGATCACAGAACCGGCTGCCACTCTGGATCGTTCCGGGAAATGGCCCCGCACCCTTGGGTAGGAGTTGGCTAGCCGAGATGAATTGGAAATGGGGGGATGTGCACGCCATTTCATCTGTGGAGCGAAGTTCATGCTCACAGGTCCTACAAAAATTCGCGTCACTGTTTCAACCCGGTGTCGGAACGTTCAAGGGCACTAAAGTACTGATACGCATCACTCCGGACGCCAGACCAGTGCACCACAAAGCCAGAGCGGTGCCATATGTGATGCATGAGAAAATTGAAAGTGAATTGGACAGGCTGCTCAGAGAGGGCATAATTTCGGCCGTTGAATTCAGCGACTGGGCAAGTCCCATCGTTCCTGTCCTTAAAGCAGATGGCTCGGTCAGGATTTGTGGCGACTACAAAGCAACCATCAACCAAGTGTCACTGCAAGACCACTACCCGCTCCCGAGAGCGGAGGACCTTTTTGCCACGCTGGCAGGTGGCAAGTTGTTCACGAAGCTGGACCTCACTTTGGCCTACATGGCTCAGGAACTGGCTGAAGAATCCAAGCAACTGAATTTGGGATTAATACATGTTACTAATGCAATGAATCAGTATTATTAGCAGAGTGGACACTGGGTTCCAAAGGTGCAATACTATGTATTCCCAAACACTTAAAGCACCGGTTTTAAACCACAGCTGGTGGGAGCTCAGGCAGACAGCTAACCATCCAGCCCTCATTGTCATGAGGTCCTGGAGATTTTAATTTCTGGCCAAACCTAACAGTATGCGATAGCTGGTCAGTGGCCAGCAGGAGGCTGTTACCAGGAGCTTGGAAGAATGGTCCCCGGCACACAGGTAAGTGGTTGGAAGGGGTAGGTGGAAGCGCTTTGCAGTCAGAGGTGGGGTAGAGAAGGCCCGGGGCAGGTGAGGTCCAAGGTGCATTCCTGCTCCTTTGTCCAGAAGGAAATTATTTTAAAATTTAAAATCTGCTTACATTTCTGGTCCTCTTCTGGCTGCCAGGCTGGCCTGGTGGGGAAGACAGTACCCAATGACCGATTGGAGCCAGATTTGCATATTTCCACTGCCATCTGACAAATGGAGCAGGTTAAGATTGCAGCCCATGGGAAGGCAACGGGGTCAGTGCGAGTAAGTCACACGGAACATTTTTCCTCTCCGCCTGGTTTCTGCCAGACCGGCAGGGTTAAAATCACCCCTTATGGGTGCAATCACACTTGACAAGTTCAGTGAAACGATTTTGCACCAAATGCTAGGCTGCGAGTATAAATTGAATGGCAAAGCCTGATCGGACTCTGAAGTGAAATGGAGTGAAACCACCTATTCCAGGGAATCTCACTCGGCTTGGTTCCGATGTCAGACTTGGTTCTGTTGCTGAACTCGGCCTGCAGTTACACCGAGCCTGCATACAACCACTGCTCAACCTTTGGCCAAAACATAAAAGCTTCAAATGGTTTTATGTATCGGGTAGACTGGAAGAATGATCTTTTCAGAATAATATGAGGGGAAACAGATACAAAGCCCAAAGAAAGAGAGACACAGATTCACAGAACTATATAAATGACTTGCTTACTTGGCTTATCATCTGCTAATATTTGTCCATTCGTGCAGCAAGCGCTTGAAAGAGGGGAGTTGAAAAGGGGAACTGAACTACCTATGACAAAAACTGAGTACTAAATGATTTATTGAGACGTACACAAGCATCAGAAATCACAATTTTTATTACATTTTTACTCTTCAGTTTTAGATAGGGATAAGTGCAATCAGGTGCCTGGGGAAAAACAAATAAAGTGCTATCAAGAGCATGCAGTGACAAATGAAACATGTGACGTTAGTGAGAGATGCATTGTGTTTGAGATGGAGCACAATTCTCTAGTTACGTGTCAGCCTTGGCTCAGTAGTAGCACTCTCACCACTGATTCAGAAGGTGGTGGGTTCAAGCCCCAATTCAGAGACTTGAGTACATAATACAGGCTGCACTGTCGAATAAGAGATGTTAAACTGAGGCCCTGCCTGCCCTCTCAGTTGTACGTAAAAGATCCCATGCTATTATTTGAAGGAAAGCTCGGTGTCCAGGCCAATATTTATCCCTCAACCAACAGCACTAAAAACAAATTTTCTGGTCATTTATCTTATTTTTTTTGATTCATTCACGGAATGTGGACTTCGCTGGCAAGGCCAGCATTTATTGCCCATCCCTAATTGCTCTCGAGAAGGTAGTGCTGAGCCGCCTTCTTGAATACAACTGGATGGCTTGCTGGACCATTTCAGAGGTCAGTTAAGAGTCAACCACATTGCTGTGGGTCTGGAGTCACATGTAGGCCAGACCGGGTAAGAGCGGCAGATTTCTTTCCCTAAAGGGCATTAGTGAACCAGTTGGGTTTTTACAACAGTCTGATAGTTTCATGGTCACCATTGCTGATACTAGCTTTTTATTCCAAATTTATTTAATTAACTGATTTTAAATTCCCCTGCTGCCATGGTGGGATTTGAACTCATATCTTCGGAGTATTAGTCCAGGACTCTGGATTACTAGGGCAGTAACATAACCACTCTGCTAACATACCCCATACGTGGGACCTTGCTGTGCTGAAATTGACTGCCACTTTTCCCTACAGTACGTAATTGGCTGGGAAATGCTTTGGGACCTCCTGAAGTATTGAAAGGCGTTGTATAAATGTAAGCTCTTTCTATTAATAAGAAGTTGGGGAAGAGCAGTGCATTTTGTGCTGAAAAGTGGGACAGGTGATTTGGCACAGTGCAGCATCCCACAAATTTCGGTAATATCACATCCAGTGCGATTGGCTACCCCGGAACACAATTTGTGCATCAGGTGCCTAGGAGGCCGTGAAAATGCTGCTTTCTGAGCAGATCTGAGCAACAATAAATCATCTGTCATTATCATTAGTACTAAATGAGGCAACTTAAAATGCTGTGGCTCCAAACAGCTGTTGAGTCAAATAAAAAGTCCGATGGCATTTTGTAAAACACTGCAGAACCGACAACAATTACGGCAGCTGGTCACATGATGCGTTTCCATCGCTACTTTCCAGCTGATGTGAGGGGATAAATCTTTGAGCTCAAAGTACGAGAGAATTGCTGAGAAAAATGAACATGTCTTACCTGCAGAGGCTTCGCTGGGTACAAGCAGGGGGATATAAACCTTGCCATCATCAAAAACGTAGCCCTTTACATATTTATGAGAAAAAATCGCCAATATAATTTACACCTCAAATTGCTTTAGATGTGGATGATACAGAATGTACCCACTAGAATTAAATTTACAGAAATAAGCTAATACTGGGGGAGGAGGGAGTTACCACCAGAAAATCTGTTTCCTTGATTTGTGTGCCTGTTCATGTGAAATAACTATATGTGTGAGGTTAGATGTGACAGCCCTTTCAACCATAAAGATGAAAGATGGGTTTCTTTTGAATTTAATGAATGCTGCTTGGTGAGTGTCACTGTTTATAACCGTGACACGTGGCTTCACTTCACATCTCGCTCTATTTTTTTCCATCTCAAGACCAGAGTGTTTGCTCCTGTGCACAGCCAAATGTAATCTTTGAATAACGGTTGGCTGTTACACTAACCCACTGTGTGCTGCATTTCATGGCCAGCTTTGAAAATGTGCCCAGTTGATACTGAGCCGTACCTGCAGACGCGATCAGCACAGACGGAACTGCAGCACTAGCCACAATTCGAGAAATGGATGCTAAAAGGACAAGAACATGGAATCACAGTGCAAATCTTGTATTATGATGTTACTACCTATGGTGAAGTTTCTTTTGATTGATGGTGCCACGACTGCAGTTTTTAAAGCCAAAATGCTAAGCTGCCACTTTGCAGGAATCCCAGCTTGGATTTATAATTTATATTAATATTTAGCTGCCTTTGGTGCATATTTACTATTCTGTGCCCGGGTGGCTGAAGAACAGGGAAAGGGAAGTGGAAAGACAATTAAAAACAGGCAGGATGAGTCCTATCCTGCAGAGGGGCATTTTCTGATGGTCAAACAAATGACCAGAGGTGGAGGAAGTGGTGGGAGGCAACAAAGGGAGGGTTTTGTTTTAAAAAAAGGAAAAAATGGAGTTCAGGGAATAATCAATGCATTCTTCTGTCTGAGTTGACTTCTGGAGATTTACAGGAGTTGATTCTTCCAGTCATCACACTCTTTTAGACTCACATTCATCTTTTTTAATGACTTGTTTTAGTCTGTGATTTTTCTGCTCATCAAGATGAGGGATGTTAGTTCCGGGGAAAAGAACATCTTCCATTTTGGGCGCCGGTATCAGCATCAAGCACACCTGGGGCTAGGAGTAACACAAGGTGAGAGTGCTGCTGTATTCCCCAAGGGCACATCTTGCTGAGCTGGCTGGAAGCCACAATATGAGAGAGTCGAGACTTGCTGAGACAGGGAGCCTGCAAGACCTGGCGGGTATTCTTAGCAAGTCCTGCTAGTTTTCTGTATTTGGCTTGCAGTAGATCTACACTTGGAGATCCCAGTGGCTCTCGCACTGGCCTAATGCAAAAATAAAAGCGCCTATCGTTACATGCAGAGTAAAGTTCCTTCCACTCAGCCCCATTATTTTTAAATGTCAGCTAATAACACCTATAAAGTGTAAAAATAACTGTAGAGTATTGGTACCAATATGTATAAATTGTAGGGATTGCTACTGAAATAGTTATTCTTCTCCACTGGCCAAAGTATAATTTCCTGACCACCTTTTCAGATTCTCAATTACTTTAATTGGAACTGTATCAAGACTGTCGCAAGATTAATCCTCCTTTAAATTGAGAACACCGACATTTCCACATTTTGTCTGACTCATCTACTTACCCCATGCATAGAGTGAGAATTTGGGGACCAGTATGATTTAGGATGACCTGGATGACAAAGTATAGTCTACACTGATAACTCACAGAAAGTATGTGTAGCTTATCGATTCCCATGACTGTTTGAAGTGCTGGGAGAGCATTTTCCACCAGGAAGGCAGATAATCCTCTGTGAATGCATGGTGCCATTCCAGTATGAAATGAGGAGAATTTGAAATAGATGGAGAGGTGGAGTAATCTACATAGTGACCCATTTTTATAATGGATCTACCTCAGACACCAGAAATTAATTTGCTCTGCCATAAAATCATTTATCTTTCTACCTGCCTTTGGGTCTGACTGGAATCTTTCCCCAGGTATATTCATTAGTGAGGCAGTGAATGGCATGCACTTGCCCTACCCAGATACCACTGCACCTGTCAGCATTACCATTGCTCAAACCCTCAGCCCAGTTGATGAATTAAGACTCTGGAGAGCTCCAAGAATCATATCACTGGGAACCACAGCAAGATTGCTGACATGTCATTACAATCATCAGTCTTAACTCAAGCTTCAACAATTGAAGGGCAATGATGCTTCTCCCAAGAAATACATTCTAATTTATTTTTTAAGATGGCCATTTTGATGTACAACTTTTACTATTGAAAGCAAGCACTCAATAAAGTTCACATCAAAAAGTCACAATAAACATGGTTAATTTCTGACATGCTGATGTCTGTGTCTATGATTCTCTCGTGGAGAGACTGTGTCCACTGCTGTTCCTGGCTCCACCCCGCCTTGCTCCTATCTGAACTGCAGCACCAGGAGCTCGAGTGCGCACAGTGGGCCGGATTTCTCACGAAGGTTTTGCGAGAGATCAGGACATCCAGGCCTCAGTACAGTTCCATTTCCTCAGTGCAGCAGCAGAATTAGATAGCAGCAAGGAATGGCAGTGAGCAGAGTGGGGGTGGGGACGGGGTAGAAAGGAAAGGTGCCAGTGTGAACTGTGGGCAGAAGGGTGGGGAGGGGACTGTCCCTGTGGTCTGAGCGGGGGGAGGGGAATGGTATCAGTGTGAACTGTAGGGAGGGAGAGAATGGGGGGTGAAGAGTGTAAGCTGTGTGGGAGGAAAGTGTCAAACATGAGGCTCCATTAGGCCGAGCCATGAAAGGGTTGCAGGCTAGGTTAACTCGGGAGTGTTTGGCAGACTAGGAATACTGCTCCACCAAATGTGTGGTGCTTGTACTAAAGCTTCATACTATTTTGAAACTGCTGTTGTGGTTTTAAAGGTTGGTAGAGGGAAGTGTAACAAATTAAATTAGAGCTAAAATTCAGCCAGAGAGTAAGGGTTCTGATTGAATTGTCTGTGGAAACTTCTAAAGATGTACACTGGACATCAAGGTCCCGAAAATGCATGGGATGTGATCCTGGCAACTCTTCCAGGATCGCACCAGTGATGACCCTGCTGGAGTTTGCAGGGTCACTGGGAGGGTGCCCCACATGCATGGGACCAACGGGCTCTAATTCCAGAACAGATGCATCTTCGGTGTCGCCTGCAGCATGCCGACTGTATATGGGGAAGGGTTTCCAGTTCTCCATTCCCCGGAGATTGCAATGCAGTCTCTCCTCTCCCTGCTGTGCAAGGTCAAATGATTAAATTTAAATGAAAACACTTTACCTTGGGGGGGAGGGAGGTGGGGAATGCGGGGCGGGGAGGGGCGGTCAAGACCATTTCCTTGATTTCACTTTTTTCTTGCTGAAGGCGGGCACATCGCATGTACACCCTGTAGCATCATGCTGGATCCCTTATGACCCAGGGAAGCAGGGTTCGGGAGTCCTCAGCCCTACCCCCTCTGCTTCATGGGCCTTGTAAGACAGACAATGGATACGGCCTTTTTTCCTAATTGTTTCATCAATCTCCCACTGGAGTTATGGTAGGCGTCCAATGGAATTGTGAGGGAATATGTGCCCCCAAAGTCGAGAGTATAAACTAGAACTGCACTTCCCATCCCCCTCCCCTCATGCCCCACCGCCACCCCACTCACCACCACCATTTACTTCAATGATTTACAGTGTGGAGCCTTTATTTATTAAGATCTTCAATACATTTTCATCAGCAGCAAAGAAAATATCAAAATTCATGACATGATCGGAATCTCTCCCCTACCCCAATCCTGCCCTGTTTGTAATTGACTTGGGAAACTTAGCAACTCTAAAGTAAATGTACTTGCGCAAACCCGGATTTCAGAGGTACTATGCAGAGGTACATGACACTGGTGGCCGTACACATGGCATAGCAGCTGCGGATCGAGCTCCATATTGTCATCAAGGCAGTGCAAAATTAGGCACGTAGGTTACGGCTTCACATAGCTTTATGTAATTACACTGGTATAAGTGATCATTTGGTGCTTGGTTTCAGCCATTCTCTGTGATTGACTCGTCAATTTTTTATGAGATGCCATTTTAGAACTTTACCAGTGGTTTGGGATCAAAAGTCTCTGATTCAGTCCATTTCCCCGTGAAACTGTGAACCAGTGGCTTTGATCATTATGAATCCATTTATCGTGGAGAATAAAAACTTGTGAATATGGACATTTATTTTTGTTGCAGAGGTGAGTACTATCTATAGTGTTGCATGGATTCCAGATCTAACTGAAAAGTATGAGTTCCCTAGAACACTACCTACTCCAGTCTGCATTGGCAGTACTTGAAACAAAATCAAAGAAAGATATAGGAATGGTGTGAAAGCATTCCTACCCCACCATCAACCAGGGGGCCAACCCAGTCCAACATCAACCTTCCCTGGGCAGACGGATAACAGAATGAACAATCGGGGCTAAAACCTGCCAAGAAGTGGGTGAGTTGAAGGCATTAGAGTCTGATATTAAAGGCTGGAAATTTCCCTTTTTAAAGGTTTAGAACTACTCAATTCCCTGTGCAAAGTTAAAAGTATAAAAAGAACAAAAATTAAAATGGCTGTTTTCTTTCATATGGAGCTATGGGTGAGTTTCCATCTGGCTGTTTGCCAATGGTGTTCCTTATTTGGGGTAGTGCAGATATTCAGCTTTATGATTAATAGCACAGCTCACGTTTTTAAGTGAGTCAATATCTAACAAAAGAAAAACAATGGGCTGAATATTGCAGCCTCGCAAATGCCAGTTCTCAATATGCGATGCGCATGCGCCGAAAACTGGCTTTTCCGATCTGACAAAATTTCTTGAGACAGATTCTACGCATCCCCGCAAGAAGGACGTCTGCTCGGCAGAGATTTAGCTATTTGCCCAACTCATGCCCAGTGAATGTCCTTCAACAGTTACATCTGGTAAAAGCAGGCACATAGCTTACTTTTACCAGCGTAACACTTTTAAAATATAGAAATATTAAATTTAATCATTCATTTTTGTTAAAAATTCTGTCCATTAAGGTAAGTTTATTTTATTAAAACTCATTTAAAAAAAGTCCAAAAACTATTTTTTTTTCTAAAACATTTAATTTCAATTAATTTTAAATATGAGATGTTTTTTTATTTATTGTGCTGTATTTCATGTTTTAGGGGGTTATTTAGTTCTCATTATTATCAATGAGAATACTAGTTAGTGATTGGTGGTCCAGGCCCACGTGATTGCAACATAGACGTCTGTATGTGGAAGGCAGATCCCCGTACGCTGCGCAGCGAATGAAGGCCTCGGACCGGAATCCTACGTGTCTCCGGGACCAACAGGTAGTCTCGTACATTTTTTTCGGGTTGGATGCGTATGTACGAAGGAACCTCCGACTGCAATTTCCCCCCAATAATGCAAAAACCCATTCAAAAATAAACAGCAGCATAGTATCCACATTCATCCAAAACTACATGTAAATAATGAAAGGGCCTAGTTTCAAATATTATATTTAAGAAATCACGACATTGGATCAGTGCAGCCATAAAAATAACTTTAAATTACAAATGGATGCTGCATATTTTAACCTGTGCAATGGTGAACATATAGAGCAGCAACACCCTGGCTCAATCTTCTTCAGCTCTGTGCCTAATCAACTGGACTTTTAGCCACCTTTATCTTAGGAAGTCTGCCTCACTCAGAGAAAAAATATATCCTTCCATTGTTCCCTATTGTATAGCCTCTTATCCTCAATATGTATTATTTAACTAGAGAATTTGTAGATACTGAATTCCGATAACCAAAGCAATTACTGTACATTGTTTTACTGAACAGGCCCCATAGGAAACCTTCTATTTAAAAAGTCTATACAATTCCAACCACGTTTTAGAGCACAATTCACTAGCTGACAGAAATCTGTTTCTCTAAATGATACCAGTATGATCTACACTTAAAGGCATCTATTGATCTATGAAACAAATATCATCCTCTACTGGTTTCATTAGAAAAGCTCTTCTGTTAATTACTGCTCACTCAAACCTTCGCTGTTTTATCCAGCCTGACAAATTGGTAGAATTAAATAAACAGTCTATGAAAAAAAAGCTGCAGCAAATTTCTCACCTATGCCCCTTTATTTCAGGCAAACTGCAGTAATTAAAAAGTTTATCAAGGCTTTTCACAAGCAATTTTACCATTGTGGTGCAGTGCACCATTTTAAATATGACCTTGTGTGTTTCTACAATGGTTGGTTAAATAAAGCAGAAAAAGCCCACGGTGGGAGTGACATTTCTAAACAAGTCCCACTCCAGAGACATGAGCACATACTGTAATCTAGGCTGACACTCCAGTGCAGTGCTGAGGGAGTGCTGCACTTTCAGAGGTGTTGTATTTTGGATGAGATGTTAAACTGAGGCCCCGTCTGCCCTCTCAGATTGACGTAAAAGATCCCATAGCACTGTTTCAAAGATGGCGAGGGAAGTTCTCCCCGGTGTCTTGGCCAATATTTATACCTCAACCAACATCAGTAAAACAGATTATCTTGTCATTATCTCCTTGCGGTTTGTAGAGCCTAGCAGTGCGCAAATTATCTGCCGTGTTTCCTACATTACAACAGTGACGACACTTCAAAAGTAGTTCATTGGCTATAAAACAGTTTGAGACATCCTGAAGTCATGAAAGACGCTATATAAATCCAAGTTCTTTCTATCTTTATACAAGATGTCAATATTCAAGCAGCTCTTTGGA
Source organism: Pristiophorus japonicus (assembly GCF_044704955.1). NCBI lineage: Eukaryota > Metazoa > Chordata > Chondrichthyes > Pristiophoridae > Pristiophorus > Pristiophorus japonicus. The sequence goes on along the minus strand of NC_091982.1, from coordinate 89,576,600 downwards.
AAATTCAAAACCATCATGAAAGCCACACTGAAGATTAAAGTCTAGAAAATAATAGGAAGCAGACCTTTCAATTCCATTGCGCATTTAGAAAAACATTCCAATCATTGGGAATTCAGTTTCCCCAAAATAGAAATTATGTGGGGCCTTGAAAGTAGAGGTCAAAACAGTTTTAAGAAGCACACACATGCTTATTCCCTCTGTGCGCTGCACAATGAGGCTTCTTTTGAATGATGGCTGCCTAATTTCAATTATAGTTACAAAGCCTGAATTGTAGCATTTCTGATTTGATCAGCACAAATGTCTCCTGCCTTTTATCCCTCATCCTCAGCTACCGCAGATAGGAAATTAAAAAGGCACGGAGGTCAGTTGTCTGAAACCATCAATCCACTATATCTTGGACCACAGCTACTGCAAGCTGCAGAAGGAGCCTTTGTTATCTAACTTTGAGGTTTTGTCAGCTGTGACTAAAGAAAGTAATGACACTGTTCTAATATCCTCAACTACAATCTGTCTCCAGTAGTGCGGTGGGTCAACACACTGTGTAGCACGGTTCTGAGCCAGAAAGAAAAAAAGATAGACTTGCAATTTTATAGTGCCTTTCATGACCTCAGAACATCCCAAATTGCTTTACAACCAATTAAATACTTTCAGAAGTGCAGTCACTGTTGTAATATTGGAAACGTGGCAGCCAAATTGTGCACAGCAAAATCCCACAAATGACCAGATAATCTGTTTTAGTGATTTGGTTGAGGGATAAGTATTGGCAAGAACACCGAGTAGAGCTCCCTTGCTCTTCTTCGAAATAGTGCCAGGGGCTTTTTCTTACATCCACCTGAGTTCATCCGAAAGATGGCACCTCCAACAGTGCAGCACCCTTTCGGTACTGCACTGGAGCATCAGCCAAGAATTTATGCTCAAATCTCTGGATTGGGGCTGAACTTGTGACTTAGAAGTGAGAGTGCTACCACCCATTAAGGTCCCAGTTCATGTTGAAATAGCTGAATTCAGCAGCTAGCAATAGAATCATTACAATTGACCTCAGTTTCGTTGGGCTAATTGGCAAGAGCTCCTGTTCAAATGACCTTTGCTGGAAGTACAGATACGTGGTTGCTTGGTGATGGCAAGAAGTTAGTGTAACTATGATAGTTACTTCCCCCTGCCCCCCTAGCTTGGTTTACACTTAAATAAAGGTTCCAGGGATGGGGTACTGAGGGTTTCTGTTACCTGTGAAATTGTACCCCCAGAATGATTAATCACCTTCATGGTAAAGTTAGGGGAAAAGCAAGAATAAAATCTTTGATTTTTTTTTTCACAACTGCTAACAGTGAAAAGAATGGCCAGAAATAAATGCTCACCAGATCAATAGAAAATCTGCTCATTTTACCCTCAAGCAACTTATAGATGAACTTTTGCCACAGAGAAATGAGATCCCAACCCACTTGTATTAATTTTAAGCCCTGTAATGATATTATCTCAAAGATACTGGCGACTTTCAGAGAATGAAGGTCTCCTCTCTCCCTGCTGACCGTCAGGGATCATCAATGAAATGAGTTTCAGCCGTCTCAGCCAATTCCCAGTGGGTTACAGGCGCAGCATAAAACTTCCTGAATTCTGCACTAATTCACTAATCTTACTTTGAGTCCCCTAGAGGACAGGGAAAGCAAAATGATAAATGAATACTGGTACTAATTATACTGATGCTGCTTTTCTGTCCGAGAAGGCGGGGGGGGGGGGGTGGGGGGTGCAGTGGGGAGGGGGAAATAGGAAGGTGCGGTACCACTGTCACCTCACATGAACATAGAGGGAGTACAGTGCCTCATTGGACTTGTCATGACTCTAAGAGAATGATACTTTTTGATCTGTGAGTTCTACTGAAACAAATTTTTTTAGGCAAGGGATGTCACTGATGGGGAAAGCACTAATTTGCACTTTGGATACCCAGTGTCATTATCAAGCACTCCCAGGTCAGGTGCTACTCTTCCCAATAATCCCAACTTCAGAGCCATTGCTCCTTTTACAACAGTGAGAAGTTTACCATTTCTCACGGAATCCATCTGGATGGCCATTCACTGCAAGGTTGCCAGTTTACAATCCATTTATGGAAACTGGAAGCAAGCGGTCCTAAACTAATTCCACATAAAACTGTTATAGCCGTAGCGTGTAAACACTGTCCGTGCTCTGTCACAATCCAGTAATGTCTGAGTGTGTTCCCTCATAATCCAGCAGTGTGTGTGTGCTTGCTTGCAGTCTAACAGTGTGTTACTTAAGAGAGACAAGGCTTTTACAGGTATTATCCTATTGAGCTGGACACAAACACAGGCTGCAGAGGTGAAAGGGACAGCCTCTTAAGCTACCAATTTTCTTATCAGTTCCTTGATTTCCGTTTTAAACATATTCCATACTGCGATTGTATTTCTGACTGCTGCAGGTGAACAGGGATGATGTTTCACTTTTTTCAACTTTGTTTAAGAGGCCTTGAATATCAACCAATTCTGAGTGTAAGTTGAAACCTAATGCAATTGAGTGGCATGTTACTATGCAAAAGTGTCATTGAATATGGCCAAATACTCACTACCAGACCGAGAAAGAACACAGACATGCATTGCTAGTCTAATTACTGTACTATCAGACTGCAAGAGAATACTGTAATGGAACAATTGAATTCTCCTACCCAATGACACCGAGCCACCAGAGAGCACAAATTCATTCCCATTTTAGTAGTCTGCCAAGGATTATTTGGATACCTACCAGCGTTAGACAGCCTACATTTCCAAGAATACCTCAGAGTGAGCATTCATATCCATCATCATACCATAAGGAGAAGCAAGAGTTATATTCTACCAGGTCACCAGCAATTGAATCTGCACTATCTGCCATTAATCAGACCTAACCCCTAACCCAATAAATAAAATTATTCATAATTTCATTCACATATAAAATAATCTTTCTTTTATTGCTTGGCCTCAGGCAGACAAAAGCTATGATAGAGAAAATCATCCGATCATACCTCGAGGTTGCAGTGACAAGGGAAGAATATATCACTGTGCACAAATGGAATGATACTCAGTCTCTGGAATGATGTCTCTTTCTGCATATGACCATTTTTTTTTAATGACTAAGGTACAGATGTGGCCAGATTGTCAGTTCCCTGCACCATTGTAACAGTATGCTAGACATAAAATATCAAAGCTCATCTAGTTTGCCTTCTACCATCCTGGTAGTCGCATAACACATCAATAATGGAGTTGTAGACTAATCGTGGCTATCAATCTCGATTAGTTAGTCGACAACAGACGCAGACACAAGTCAAGGAAGCCCCAGTGGTGGCCAGCTTTGTGAACCACAGGCCCGAAGTCACCTGTTCCTCCCAATCATGCTACATTTACCACATGTCATCTCTCAAGTTACTCACATACTGCACACCAAAATATTTCTGAAAGAAATCTATCTAATTGTATTAATACTAACTGCTTCCACCATCTCACTAGGGTGATTGTTCCAAAGATTTATCACTCGCTCACTGAAGTAACGTTTCCTAAAATGAGTTGAGAATTTACTCCCTTTCAAGTGCAGGCTGTTTCACCTCATTCTAATGTTTTAGACAAGATGGAATAACTCATCATGATCTACATTATACAGTCCATTTAGAATCCTAAAAACAGCAATTATAACACCTCACACCCTTCTCTTTTCCGACTCGATGGGCTGAATGGCCTCCTTCTGTGTTGTACTATTCTATGATTCTATGATTCCAGTGAGAACATGGCTATTTTACATAATCGCTCCTCATAATCCAATCCTTCCATCCCCTCAACCATTCTGCTTGCTCTTTTCTGTATCCTTTCAATAGCTGCCATATCCTTTTGTATTGTGGCAACTAGAACTGTACACAGTATTCTAAGTGCAGTAGCACCAATGTTTTGTCAAGTGGCAGGATTACTTCACTATTTTGGCTCAACATTGGCCAGTTAATACATCCATTGTGACCGGCAAAGTATCAGAGAGTTGCCAAGACTTGAGGCAGACCGTCATACTGATGCCAGGAGGAAAAGAACTGCTGGAGCTGCTTCCAATACTGTATATCAATTCAAAATACTGCATAGAATACAATTAGCAGACAACCTGGACTGTTCTCCCTGCTCTGGGAACTCTCTGGCAGTCAACATTATTACCTGGAAGTCTGCTTCTTGTACGAGGAAGTTTAAATTCAGAATTAACTATAGCTAATGACTCCCTTGATGGCCTAGTGGGTAACATCACTGTTTGGCGGAACTATAGAGACCAGATGTCCCAAGTTCAATTCCCAGTCTTTGCTGAGTGAGCTGATGGCCCAGGATTTGCGGTCGAACTACACTGGTAGTTCACCGTCATTACCCCTCCGAAACTGACTGCAACTTCAGGACTTAACGCATGTGCATCTAAATGCGGAAAACCTGAAGTTGCGGTCAGTCATTCACTGCTCCGATACTGGCTGCACTATGGATCCTCCCCATCATGGCCGGCAATCAATGTAAACAGTGAAATCAGGGAAACTGATGAAAACTTGAGCATTTCTGCAGCAATATTGCTGTTAAACCTCTCATTAACAGTTAAGACTTGTTGGATTAGATGTAACTGTGGTTTTAATGGTGCATTGACTGGTAAACGAACATTTTTGCTCTGAAAAACTATTTTTTTTATATTTGTGGAGTGTCAAGTTTCTCCATTATGATAAAAATGCCAATTTTTCAAAAACGTAAAAATTTTTTTAAAAGTTTGTTCATGATATTTCAGCTTCTACCTTATGCCCATGTGAGAGTCCAAGGGCTAGAACCTCCACTTTTGTGGTAAAATGGGTGATATTTCCAGTATGGGCGTTAAAAAAGGGTTTTCAGATCGCCGACTTATCGCCCATTCTTAAAGCACCTAGTCTCCACTTTTGAAAATGGGTGTTACCACTAGTGATATAAAATGGGCGGTAGCTTTAAATTTTTTTGACCTTCTGCCGTAAAGTGTGGCCACCCTTAGCAACGGCATGACAACGCTCGATTCCCATGATTCAGGAGGTCAAGGGTCATCATGACATGCACAGAAGAGGAGACGGAGAGGGAGCTCAGAAGGATTGAAGGCATGTCTGGGTGCGGTGAGGCTGCTTTGGGAGGAAGGAGGGACACTTGAGAGCTTCACAGCAAGTAGGCAAACAAAAAGTAGCTGTTACCAGCCACATATTTGCCCAAATTTGGCCTATAATGGAGAAAGAGGAGAAGGCATCACAGCACGCTGTGGAGACTGACGCTGGAGAGAGCAGTGAGATGGGAGAGAAGCACCTTGGAGGGGGCATAAGTGCCAGGAGGTTCTCGGATGAGGAAAATGCCTCCCTCCTGCAGTCATGCTGGGGTAATTTGACACAGGGAGGGCGTGGGAAGCCCACCCCAAAGGCATACCAGAAGATATGGACCGAGATAGCAGAGGTGGTCTCGTCGGCGACCAACGAGGTGCGTGAGGGCAACCAATGCCGCAAACGATGGAACAACCTTGTGGGATCTGCAAGAGTAAATATTGCATTGATTTATATAATTTGATTTGTAACAGTCATGAGTGACTATCATCAGATGTGAGGTCTTTCACTTTTACCGGGAATGTTATTCAAAGCCTGCAGTCATGGTGTACATCTTTAGGTAAAGAATGATAATTTTCATAATAATCATGATTACATCTGACGGTTATGAGTTGTATCAGTGTCTGTGACAGTTCCCAGCAATGATATCACGCAATGATCTCAATACAAGTTGTCCTGTCACCTTTTACAGAAGAAGTTATCGATGATGAGGTCCGTGCAGAAGCGAACGGGTGGGGAGCCACCAGTCCCCAGCGACATCACTGACATGGAGGATCGTGTGCTCACACTCGTGGGGAAGCACACCCCGGTCAGCCACGGATGAATCTGCAGACCCTGAAGTGATGCCACGTGAGTAAAGCTTACACCATTGCGTGATGTAAAGTCAATAGATGCCACACCCACTCATATCCGAACAGTTATATATGATAGATGATTTCTAAAATTGCCATAGAAATAATGCTGGCCTAATGACAATCATTGCAAGGCACAATGTGTTGATGGTCATGAAATGTGATGTCTGCGATGATTTTGAGAGCGGTGGTACTTTTGTCGTGCATATGCTGTGTGTAGCACTGGACTCACCTTGTTACCCTAGCACCCCCTTCTCCTCTAATAACCTCATTTGTGTTTTTTAGCTCAGCCAACAGCGCGTCCCAAGGCAAGACCACAGAGACCAGAAGGTGGGGGCGCAGGACAGGGGTCGGACGACGATCCTACATCTGAGGAACTCTGATTCTTGCCCGTCAGTCTGCTGGGTCTATTCTCCATGGATGAGAGCACGGACTTCGAGGAACCTGCATCACCATGTTCCAGAAGCCATTCCACCCTAAGGCCATCTAGTGGTCCTCCGGTCATTCCTGCCTCTACTCTGGAGGTACTGGCCCCAAGCACCTTGCCACAGGGCACCCCATTTGTCCCCAGGATGGCGCCGACCCCATGAAGGTCCATTGGACACAGCAGGTCTATTCCACGAACGCCACATGACAGCGGAGAGATGGTACAGTTGCCCAGGAGGACTGTAGACATTGGTGACCAGCTCATTGAAGCATTGGGGGGCATATCCCGACAACTGGCCACCATGACCGAGTACATTCTGTGGATGGCGGAGGCCCTGGATGCGATAGCCAGGAACACTGCTGGTACAGGCCTCCCAGTGGTCCCCGAGTGCGGCGCTCCACCCCTAGGTTCCGCACCACCACTGCGAATGACAGATGAGAGCAAGGACCAAGATCCTGCTTCTGCATCAGAGAATGTTGCCCTCTCAGCACTCCCCCACTCCCGTACCCATGCAACGACTGCATCTGCCTTCGTGCCCCCCAAAGAGGCACCGCCTGAGGAGCTCCTCGGCCAGGCGCCATGCAGTGAGGAGGGGAAGGGGTAGAGGTGGGGAGAAGAAGGGGAGGGGGGAAGGAAAGTGAGGTGCATGTCTGCAGCTGATGGCTGTGTTATATCTCCATCTGGGTGTATGCAATTTGTTGTAATGTATGGAGGCTGGGGACCACGCTCCTGCTTTGTCTTTGTATTCTGTGTTGCTGGACATGTTGAACATGTGATTTATGTCAATAATGGAAAAAGTGGGTGTGGGCATTGGGTGTTATTGCCTGTGATACTTATGATTTCAGATCAATGATCGTCTAAAATTTTTGTTATTGAACATAACCTTGTTGTACATTGTCTCAGATAGCTGCACCGTTACACATTGGTGATTCCTTAACATGAAAGGGTTAAATACAACTTAACATCAATCAACGTAAACTTTAACTGGCACCAAGGTGATGGGCACCATTGATATCTGAGCTGCAGTGTGTCAGCGTTGTCACTCACATCAACGCTCTTTCAGGCAAATCATTCAGATATCAGCTCCTCATGTAAGAGTGGGATTTAACAAATGCCAGCCACACCGCTGGTGTTCATTCAGAACAGTTCCACTTTTTGTGGGCGGTTTTTTGGGTGAGCGATATTGTGGGTGGTGTGTGCGAGGTGGTGAAATTGACGCTGGGCGATCTCATGGCCGCTAGTTTTGGTAAATATGCTCTTTACGACAAAAAAAGTGGGCGGCTGGTATTATTGAGTCTTGGCGTTAAATCAATGCGGAAATTAATGCTGTGCGGTATTATGGGTGTTGATTTTGCCCATTCTGATAATTCCGCCCCCAAAAAGTGGGTGGGCTGTAATATTTTTTCAGGGCGTTAAGCACATGGGGAAAGTAATGCTCGGCGATAAGTTTCCTAAAAATGGCCGTCAGTTTCCATTTTATGGCTAAATGGGATTTATACGTCATTGCAACAATAAAATGGGCGCTAAATGGGCGTTAAGCATGCAAAAAAAGTGGAGGTTCTAGCCCCAGATCTTTCACTCTCTAACATTTTAAAAAGTCTGGATAAAAGCAGCTTCTCATTTCCAATCTGTGAGAATTCTTTAATATGATTGGCTGCCAATGTTACTGCACATTGCCATAGGAATTCACATGACAGAGCACTGCTAACAATTGAATGTCGAAAAAGACAAACTTCTTGCCACAGAGATCGCGATCTCTGTGGGCAGCTTTCCTCGGGGCCAGCAGCGATTGCCTTTGCTTCGCTGCTGGCCACAATTTACAGGCCAATGTCAACCAGGGAACCTACAATTAACCTCAGTACGTTGGTGCTATGAGGCGGGGTGAGACCAATCAGGGTTCCTATTCTTCATCCGGTGACTGCTTGATACAACATGTGTATGGACAGTGGATGAGATCAGGATTGAGATTTTTTGCGATGCCCCCACGATTGAATAGCTCAGCAGCTGGGCTCACTCCTGAAGAAAGGCTATGAAGACGAGGTATTATGGTGTGGGGGGAGGGGGAGGAGGGTGAAACAAATGTCAAATGTTTGCTGAGGCAGGATTGTCGGTGTATGAATGATTTTATTTGTAATCACGCTTGAGAGAAATTTCTGCAGCCATTTCCATTTGATTGGATGCTCGGTCATGGGCCTGTAAATGCCTTCTTTTTGTTTTGTGCTGCCAGTTGTCAAATGGCACAAATTGATGGGAATCCATTATGTCAACTGCTGTTAACCCACCGAATTTGCACAAGAAAAAGAACTGGTGAACTCATCAAATTGATCTGAAATTCTCCAAACTTATGTGGTCATGAAAAGCTCAAAAATGGCTTGATTGACTTTTTCCCCATTCAGTTTGCTGCTCACCGCTCTAAAACAGTTCACTATTTTTTTCTTTCTTTTATCAATTCCAAAGCAAAGTGCCTTTCCGATCTTATCTGTAATGTTTCCGTGCAATCTGCTCTTCCTTCCCAATGAAACACCGTTTTCCCCTCTCAGCACGGCAGTAATGTGATGACACTGTAAGAACATTTTAAAACGCCATTGCTCGCTACAGAGACTCTAATCCCACTCCCATTCTGTGCATTCCTCCATTGGGAAGTTTCGCTTTGTGCAGTGTGATAAGCTATTGTCTAGACAGCCCATTGCAAATGGAAGTGGCTGCAGAAATTTCTCGAGGGTGTGATTACAAATGCAATTGATTCCCTTTAAGGTCACTGTATTAACTTAACCAAAAGGAACGTGTAGAGAATTAATAAAGTAGATCAGAGTCTCTTCACTAGTGTTTGAGATCAGTCTCCTTTAATCAGGACACTGGTAACGTTGCTATTTCACCACTTAGACTCAGCTTTGTAGTACAGCTGCCATTATTGCTGGAATAAAATGCAAATATAGGGCTCAATTTTGGCCATGACTTGCTCCAATTTTTTTGGAGTAAGTTGGTGTTTCTGGCGTAAGTTAAAAAACGCCAGTTTCCCCAATCAACTTGCTCCAGAGTAACTCAGTGAGGTACGATATTTTTTAGTTGAGTTTTTTTTTCAAAAGGGTTGTTCCGAGTCACTTATGCTAGTTTTGGCCATTTATGCCACGTTGGCCAGCTAAAACTTACTCCAAATCGACTTAGGTCAGCGTATGTGGCCAGCTCTGAAAAACCTTGCGGGCAGTTAAGAAATCAGCGCAGGTTAGAACATTTAAAGCACCAAGACTTACAAAGCACTAAACAAACCACAAAAAGTAATAAGCAATCAATCAATAACAAATAAAAAATAGAAGTCCTACCTTTATGCCAGAAACAAGGTTTTTTTTAAAGTTCCAACCACTTGGGTTTTATTCAAAATAAACAATTTGGAATACAATATATCACAGGGCTGCCATTCTCAAGGACAGTAGATGTTAGCTCATCAAGACGGTTGGTCCTTTTTATTTTTTGCCTTCAACCTTCCCCATTCCTTTCTTGTTGTACTTCTTGACAAACCGCATGTTCCTCAGAAACTTGGGATCATCTCCTTTCAGAGACTCAAATTGCCAGAAACAAGTTGCTGCGGGCCGGTGCGGGAGACCATTCGGCCAGGGATCGGGGAGGCGAACATCGGGTCCTGCTGACAGCTTGCAGGACACACTAGTAGGGCGAGGAACATGCATGCAGACTCCACTGCGCATGTGGACAGCTGCCGGCAGTGTTTTCGGTGCAGGGCCGTAGCTCCGCCCCCACTTCACCATGGACGCCGCGCCAGGACCCGGGACACTCGGCAGAGGAGCCAGGATACTCAGTAAGTTTTTTGGCGTCGTTTTGAGTGCACAAAGTCGGCGCAGCTCGGCTGAGTGCGCCTAAAAAAAGGGGTTGGGAAAAATCTAGCCCATGGTCTGAGTGAAACAATTCAGCTCTGCGAAGAAATATTACACAGTGGCATAAAAAAGTATGTCTCTATTAGACTGAACTAATGAGCCTAATCCACATAAAGCATGTTGTGGCATTCTGAAGCCTCACTTAAAAGGGGTAGAATTGTCTGGCAAAGTGACTGGCAAGAAATTTTTATCAAGTTCATAAGCAGAGGTGAGGGTAGTAATGTGATTACTGGTACATGAGATAATTCTACAACTTTTTACTTAGACCTGCATTCGTCTAAAGTTCATACTGCAACAGATATAGTAACAATTGTGCGAATTCACTGTATTGTTTAACATGAGGGACTCTGATTGGAGACTTTTGGAAAGAATGATTTTAATTTATTCTACGCAGCTTCCTTGATGGATCAGCTGGTTATAGAAACACGCTTCTGAGCCATAAAGATCAGGAAAGTCCCATGTCCAATCCCCTGTCTGTGCTCAGTTAGCTAATCTCAGCAAGAGCCATGTCAGTTCTGTTGTATTTGTAGTCAGCACCAATTGTTAAGTTAAGGAGAAGAGTATGTGGGATGGTACGGGGTGTGTGTGTGTGATGGTACGGGGTGTGTGTGTGTGTGTGATGGTACGGGGGGTGTGTGTGGGATGGTGCGGGGTGTGTGTGTGTGCGCATGTGTGTGTGTGATGGTGCAGGGTGTGTGTGTGTATGTGTGGGATGGTGCGGGGTGTGTGTGTGTGTGGGATGGTGCGGGGTGTGTTTGCGGGGTGTGTGTGTACGTGTGTGTGTGTGTGTGATGATGCAGGGTGTGTGTGTGTGTGATGGTGCAGGGTGTGTGTGTGTGTGGGATGGTGCGGGGTGTGTGTGGGATGGTGCGGGGTGTGTATGTGTGTGTGTGTGTGGGATGGTGCGGGGTGTGTTTGCGGGGTGTGTGTGTACGTGTGTGTGTGTGTGATGATGCAGGGTGTGTGTGTGTGTGATGGTGCAGGGTGTGTGTGTGTGTGTGGGATGGTGCGGGTGTGTGTGTGTATGTGTGTGTGTGTGTGTCATGGTGCAGGGTGTGTGTGTGTGGGGGATGGTGCGGGTGTGTGTGCGGGGTCTGTGTGTGCGGGGTGTATGTGTGTGGGGGATGGTGCGGGGTGTATGTGTGTGGGGGATGGTGCGGGGTGTGTGTGCGGGGTCTGTGTGTGTGTGTGTGTGTGGGGGATGGTGCGGGGTGTGTGTGTGTATGTGTGTGTGAGTGCGTGTGTCTGTGTGTGTGTGTGTGTGATGGCGCAGGGTGTGTGTGTGTGTGTGTGCGGGATGTGAGTGCGTGAGTGTGTGTGTGAGATGGTGCAGGGTGTGTGTGTGGGGGGGATGGAGCGGGGTGTGTGTGTGTGTGTGGGATGGAGCGGGGTGTGTGTGTGTGTGTGGGATGGAGCGGGGTGTGTGTGTGTGTGTGTGTGTGGGATGGTGCGGGTGTGTGTGCGCGTGTGGGGGGGTGGTGGGAATGGTGCACGGTGTGTGTGTGTGTGTTTGTTGTGTGTGAGTGTGCGTGTGGGGGGGGGGGGTGGGAATGGTGCACGGTGTGTGTGTGTGCGTGTGTGTGTGTGTGATGGTGCAGGGTGTGTGTGTGTGTGTGTGGGGGATGGTGCACGGTGTGTGTGTGCGCGTGTGTGTGATGGTGCAGGGTGTGTGTGTGTGTGTGTGTGTGATGGTGCAGGGTGTGTGTGTGGGGGATGGTGCACGGTGTGTGCGTGTGTGTGTGTGTGTGTGTGAGATGGTGCAGGGTGTGTGTGTGTGCGGGGGATGGTGCACGGTGTGTGTGTGGGGTGGGTGTGTGTGTGTGTGTGTGTGTGTGATGGTGCGGGATGTTTTTATTGATGTGGGTATGGGACAGTGTGTGTGTTTATGGGGCTATGTGTGGAATGGTGAATATGTGTGAATAATGGATGAGGCCTACATTAGGTCCTGGTGATCATCTGCCATTCACCGTCACCTGAAGACCTGCCAGTTAAATGAGGTTCCCTCAGCAAACATTCAATTTCTTCAGGCCATGTGCTGGATAAGCATAATGTCCAGTATATAGCTCCGTCACATTTCATACAAGGTATATTCTGTAGATGACTGGTGTACAATAAGCTGGCATCGAGCAAAAAGTTCAAAATCTCCCAACACAATCATTCCCAAACAGCACAATGCACATGTTCTCAGAACATTCCAGAACATTTAGCATTATGGAGTACTTCATAAAACACTGTGATTTGAAGATGATTCAAATGAGCATCCTTGAATGCCTGCCGGCTAAATCAACATATGATAAAGGCCATAGGGTCGCACATTCAAGTCTCAATCCATGTCATCTTGGGATGGCTTTCTACATTAAAGACACTATATAAATGCAAGTTGTAGTTGCTGTCTAAAGCTGGGTTGCAGTCAGGCTACTACAAATGGACTTGGCACACTTTGGCATGAAAGGAATAGTTAGCTAGGTTTCCGCCTCCTAATCACTGGCTCGTGAAAAAGTGCCCACCCGTGGATGCTGGATCAAGTTGGACTGGGCTCAGAATGACGTTCCCTCTCCACACTATCAAATACTCTGCAGACAATCACTGTCTACATCCGCACAGGATGAATCATTACTTGGGCGAGCTATCTGAGGGCATTTGACACCAGTTTAATCATAATCCCCCACGAGTCCATTGGGGGGGGTGGGGGTGGGTGGGGAATGAGTCAAGCAATGCTCAATCTTCAATGTCTATTTTATCAAACTTAGTCACTGCAACTGGTGCATTGCATTTCCACACATGTTCCAACACTCACATCACTCACACATTAATGCTATGTATACAAGGTATCAAATTCAAATAAAAAAAAACGAAATTAGAGCTCTAAATAAATAAAGATGTATATTGGAGCTCAAAGTACAGGAAACTTTCAATTTCATTAAGCTGATATTGTCACTGTACATATGGCATGACAAACTACTTCATAAAATCTAATAATAAATGCTGCGACGGTATAAAAAGGGGTATGTGTCAAAGTGGATTAGGAGAGATTTAGGCTTTTAATATACTCCATGCAAATTAATAAACCGAGCAACTGCGCTTTTAAAGCGGTATTACCATCAGCAAAATGCTTCTTCAACTAAATCAAATATTAGATTCGCCTGGCCATTTTCCAGCAAACTGCACCTCCTCGGAGTGAATTGGATTTAAACCTATGGCTCATCACCAACCCAACTAGAATAAATTCCATGAAAGCAGATAGGTAAAAAGGGAAATTGTGACTGCTGAAAAACCAAAGTAAAAACAGAAAATGCACAGCAGGTCAGCATCTCAAAAAGGCTCATTTATATTCTGATGAAAATCCTACCTATAATATTGATCGGTCTTTCTCTTTCAGATGCTGATTGACTTGCTATACATTTTTGGCACTTTGCTTTGATTCTTACTGAAGGATGGTGTATTTCTGTGACTAAAGTACATTTATACAGTACCTTTTACACTCTCCTACTCTTCTTAGAATAGCGGAAAGGGATCTTTTGCAGCCCCGGTTTAATGCCTCATTTAAAAGATGGCACCTCCAACAGTGCAGTTGCTCCCCCTGTACTGTACTGAAATGTTGGCCTAGATTATGTGCTCAAAGGCTCTACAGGAGCAGGTCATAAACTCACGATCTGCTGACTCAGAAACAATAGCACTACCACTGAGCCAAAGTTGACACCTTCGGTGTTTGTACTGTTTTGAAACCATTCGGAAAGTTTCATGGGGTGGAAATTCGGTCACACCTCTGTTCCGGCGTTGTCCCAGGCAGAGCGGTAAATTTTGCGCCGGGAAATGCTTTGCGTCCCCAGCCGCAAAATTCACCAGCTGAGCCCTGAGTGTGGAGCGGAGCACTAAGGGAGGCGTCCACGCCTCTTTTAGCGCGCTAGGCCAGCTGAGCAAATGAAAATCCCAAGGTAAACAGCCAGCCTCGGAGCGCCCGAAGAGTGGTTTCCGTGAAAAAAAACGGAAAAAACCCACCAAAAACATTCCCAATACTTTCCCCACAGCACATCCACATGAATCACAAAAGTAAAAAAATTAAACACAATCACACTTACCTTAGAAACATAGAAAATAGGTGCAGGAGCAGGCCATTCGGCCTTTCGAGCCTGCACCGCCATTCAATATGATCATGCAACTTCAGTACCCCACTCCCGCCTTCTCTCCATACCTGCTGGTCGACATTCCTTGCCTCATTGCGGCCGGTACAGCTTGGACCGCCAGCTTTCACAGGCTGTCCCACAAGGGCATGTTGCGGGGTCCAACAAATCGGGCGACTTTTAAACTTTGAGCCGGTGTCGCAACCAGGGGCATTGCACACTGGCTCACCTCTCCCGGGCGGTAATGCTCCGCGCCCCCGCAAACCCGGCACCGAATGTCCCGGCGGGGTGCTGGAAGCTGGCCGCCTGCCCAGAAACGCTCTTCGGGGCAAAAACTGATGCAGCAATGGACCGAAAATCCAGCCCAAAGTGTGGAAGGTGATCTAGGAAAAATTATCACAGGGCCTCATGGGAAAGCAATGAATCAATGTGTGTCCCATGTAACATACATGACAGCTAGATGGACTGGTTTTGCTTACGAAAAAGCAGTGATTATCACTTTAGTCATTGTTGGGCCAGAGAGAAAAGAAAGCAAAAATATTTGACAAAATAGATTTTAAAGTGTTAAATGGGTTAAGACTGTTGTGTATCTGTAAAGCATGCACTCCCATGTTCCACCACCAGGGAGTACATCCCCTGAAGTCCCAAGGGACCCCAGCATCCCTTTGGAGCACTGTATATAAGCCGGCCCCTAAGACCTGTTCCTCACGCTGGAGTGTCTTAATAAAGACTGAGGTCACTGTTACTTTAACCTCCCTGTGTGCAGCCTCATCTGCGTTAGGAATACAACAACTGGCGACGAGTATACGAATCCAACGCAAAGATGCAGCAAACTGTGGGCATCCTGGAGAGGTTTTCGGAGGGTGAGGACTGGGAAGCCTATGTCGAACGGCTAGACCAGTACTTTGTAGCCAACGAGCTGGACGGAGAAGGAAGCGCTGCAAAAAGGAGAGCGGTCCTCCTCATGGTCTACGGGGCACCGACCTACAGCCTCATGAAGAATCTTCTGGATCTGGTGAAATCCACAGATAAGTCATATGAGGAGCTGTGTACACTGGTTCGGGAGCATCTTAACCCGAGGGAGAGCGTGCTGATGGCGAGGTATCGGTTCTACACGTGCCAGCGATCTGAAGGTCAGGAAGTGGCGAACTACGTCGCCGAGCTAAGGCGACTTGCAGGACAATGTGAATTCGATGGCTACCTGGAGCAATTGCTCAGAGACTTTTTTGTACTAGGCATTGGCCACGAGACCATCCTACGAAAACTTTTGACTGTAGAGACACTGACCTTCAGTAAGGCCATTGCGATAGCACAGGCGTTTAAGTCCACCAGTGATAACACCAAACAAATCTCTCAGCACACAAGTGCTAGAAATGTTCATAAATGAACTAGAACTGTGAATGTGAGCAGAAATGTACAGGGCAGAAACCACGAGTCTGCAACTGCCAGCAGGCCTCAAGTGACCCAGATGACTAAGAGTCCGCAACAAAGGATGAATGCAAAGCAATTCACACCTTGTTGGCGTTGTGGAAGCTTCCATTCAGCCTATTCATGCCGCTTCAAAGGGTATGTTTGCAAGAGCTGTGGAACAATGGGGCATCTCCAACGAGCTTGCAGACGAGCTGCAAGCTCTGCAAAACCTGCTAATCACCATGTGGCAGAGGAAGATCGGTCCATGGTGGATCAAAGCAATGTCAAGCCTCAGAGCAAGGAGGCAGATGCTGAAGTACACGGGGTGCACACATTTTCAACGAAATGTCCACCTATAATGCTAAATGTAAAATTGAATGGCTTACCCGTAACCATGGAACTCGATACTGGCGCTAGCCAATCCATCATGATTAAAAAGATGTTTTAGAGACTGTGGTGCAACAAGGCACTCAGACCAGCCCTGAGCCCCATCCACATGAAACTGAGAGCGTACACCCAAGAGGTTATCACTGTCCTCGGCAGCGCCATGGTCAAGTTCATCTACGAGGGCATGGTGCATGAACTGCCACTCTGGATTGCCCTGGGCGATGGCCCCACACTGCTTGGAAAGAGCTGGCTGGGCAAAATTCGCTGGAACTGTGATGACATCCGAGCACTATCACATGTTGATGAGGCCTCATGTACCCAGGTTCTTAACAAATTTCCTTCCCTTTTTGAGCCAGGCATTGGAAACTTTTCCGGGGCGAAGGTACGGATCCACTTGGCCCCAGAGGCACGACCCATTCACCACAAGGCGCGAGCGGTACCTCACATGATGAGGGAGAGAGTGGTGATAATATGGTGGAATTCTACATTAGGATGGAGAATGAAACAGTTAAGTCAGAGACCATGGTCCAGAAATTAAAGAAGGCTAACTTTGAAGGTAAAAGGCGTGAATTGGCTAGGATAGATTGGCGAATGATACTTAAGGGGTTGACTGTGGATGGGCAATGGCAGACATTTAGAGACCGCATGGATGAACTACAACAATTGTACATCCCTGTCTGACGTAAAAATAAAAAAGGGAAGGTGGCTCAACCGTGGCTCTTAAGGGAAATCAGGAATAGTATTAAAGCCAAGGAAGTGGCATACAAATTGGCCAGAAATAGCAGCGAACCCGGGGACTGGGAGAAATTTAGAACTCAGCAGAGGAGGACAAAGGGTTTGATTAGGGCAGGGAAAATAGGGTGCAAGAGGAAGCTTGCAGGGAACATTAAGATGGACTGCAAAAGCTTCTATAGATATTTAAAGAGAAAAAGGTTAGTAAAGACAAATGTAGGTCCCCTGCAGTCAGAATCAGGGGAAGTCATAACTGGCAACAAAGAAATGGCAGACCAATTGAACAAGTACTTTGGTTCGGTATTCACTAAGGAGGACACAAATAACCTTCCGGATACAAAAGGTGTCAGAGGTTCTAGTAGGAAGGAGGAACTGAGAGAAATCCTTATTAGTCGGGAAATTGTGTTGGGGAAATTGATGGGATTGAAGGCCGATAAATCCCCAGGGCCTGATGGACTGCATCCCAGAGTACTTAAGGAGGTGGCCTTGGAAATAGCGGATGCATTGACAGTCATTTTCCAACATTCCAGAGACTCTGGATCAGTTCCTATGGAGTGGAGGGTAGCCAATGTAACCCCACTTTTTAAAAAAGGAGGGAGAAAGAATACAGGGAATTATAGACCGGTCAGCCTGACATCAGTAGTGGGTAAAATGATGGAATCAATTATGATGGATGCCATAGCAGCGCATTTGGAAAGAGGTGACATGATAGGTCCAAGTCAGCATGGATTTGTGAAAGGGAAATCATACTTGACAAATCTTCTGGAATTTTTTAAGGATGTTTCTAGTAGAGTGGACAAGGGAGAATCAGTTGATGTGGTGTATTTGGACTTTCAGAAGGCTTTCGACAAGGTCCCACACAAGAGATTAATGTGCAAAGTTAAAGCACATGGGATTGGGGGTAGTGTGCTGACGTGGATTGAGAACTGATTGGCAGACAGGAAGCAAAGAGTAGGAGTAAATGGGTACTTTTCAGAATGGCAGGCAGTGACTAGTGGGGTACCACAAGGTTCTGTGCTGGGGCCCCAGCTGTTTACATTGAACATTAATGATTTGGACGAGGGGATTAAATGTAGTATCTCCAAATTTGCGGATGACACTAAGTTGGGTGGCAGTGTGAGCTGCAAGGAGGATGCTATGAGGCTGCAGAGTGACTTGGATAGGTTAGGTGAGTGGTAAATGTATGGCAGATGAAGTATAATGTGGATAAATGTGAGGTTATCCACTTTGGTGGTAAAAACAGAGAGACAGACTATTATCTGAATGGTGACAGATTTGGAAAAGGGGAGGTGCAACGAGACCTGGGTGTCATGGTACATCAGTCATTGAAGGCTGGCATGCAGGTACAGCAGGCGGTTAAGAAAGCAAATGGTATGTTGGCCTTCATAGTGAGGGGATTTGAGTACAGGGGCAGGTACGTGTTACTACAGTTGTATAGGGCCTTGGTGAGGTTCTGATGGGTTTAGACAGGTGGGATTTCTGTGAGCAGTTCTGGACACCACACCTTAAGAAGGATATATTGGACTTGGAGGGAGTGCAGCATAGGTTTACCAGAATGATACCCGGACTTCAAGGGTTACGTTACGAGGAGAGATTACACAAATTAGCATTTTATTCCCTAGAATTAAGAGTAAGGGGTGATCAAATTGAAATTTTAGGGGAACAGATAGAGTTGATAGGGAAAAACTATTTCTGCTGGTTGGAGATTCTAGGACTAGGATGCATAATCTAAAAATTAGAACCAGACCTTTCAGGAGTGAAATGAGAAAACATGTCTACATAGAAAGGATGGTAGAAGTTTGGAACAGCAATTGATTAATTGTTAATTTTAAATTGGAGATTAATAGCTTTTTGTTAACCAAAGGAATAAGGGAAAGAGGCCAAAGGCGGTTATATGAAGTTAGGTCCCGGATAAGCCAAGATCTCATTGAATGGCGGATCAGGCTTGAGGGGCTGCAGGATCTTACTCCTGTACCGATGTTCCCATAACCCTTATCCAACAGATAGTTTTTACTGGGGAGAGCGAAAGAAAAAGACTTGCAATATTATAGTGCCTTTCATGACCTCGGGACGTCGCAAATTGCTCTGCAGCCAATTAAATACTTTTTGAAGTGTAGTCACTGTTGTAATGTATGAAGTGTGCCAGACAATGTGCGCACAGCAAAGTCCCACAAAACAGCAACGTGACAATGGCAGATAACCTGCTTTAGCGATATTGGTTGAGGGATAAATATTAGCCAGGACACCAGGGAGAACTACCTGCTCTTCTTAGATTAGTGTTGTGGAATTTTGAAACGCTGCAGTCCTTGTGGTGAAGGAACTCCCACAGTGCTGTTAGGGAGGGAGTTTCAGGATTTTGACCTAGCAACGATGAAGGAACGGCAATATATTTCCAAGTCAGGATGGTGTGTAACCTGGGTATGAACTTGTCGGTGATGGTGTTCCCATGTGCCTGTTTCCTTTGTTCTTCTAGGTGGTAGAGATTGCGGGTTTGGAAGGTGTTGCCGAAGAAGCCTTGGCGAGTTGCTGGAGTGCATCTTGTAGATAGTACACACTGCAGCCACGGTGCAACAGTGGTGGGGGGGGGAGTGAATGTTTAAGGTGGTGAATGGGATGTTAATCAAATGGGCTGCTTTGTCCTGGATGGTGTTGAGCTTGAGTGTTGTTGGAGCTGCACTCATCCAGACAAGTGAGAGTATTCCATCACAATCCCGACTTGTGCCTTGTAGATGGTGGAAAGGCTTTAGGGTGTGCATTGTAGATGGTGGAAAGGCTTTAGGGATTCAGAAGGTGAGACAGTCACCGCAGAATACCCAGCCTCTGATCTGCTCTTGTTGCCACAGTATTTATGTGGCTGGTCCAGTTAAGTTTAGGTTAATGGTGATCCCCAGGATGTTGATGGTGGGGGATTCGGCGATGGTAATGCTGTTGAATATCAAGGGAAATGGTTCGACTCTCACTTGTTGGAGATGGTCATTGCCTGGCACTTAGGTGGCAAGTAACATTCACGCCACACATCAGCCCAAGTTGTTATGCCATGCAGGTCTTGCTGCATGCTGGCATGGACTGCTTCATTGTCTGAGGAGTTGCAAATAGAATTGAACACTGTGCAATCATCAGTGAACGACCCCACTTCTGACCTTATGATGGAGTGAAGGTCATTGGTGAAGGAGCTGAAGATGGTTAGGCCTGGGACACTGCCCTGAGGAACTCCTGCAGTGATGTCCAGGGGCTGGATTGATTAGCCTTCAACTGCCACAACCATCTTCCTTTGTGTTAGGTATGACTCTAGACAGTTGAGTGTTATCCCCCTGGTTCCCATTGACTTCAATTTTAATGGGGCTCCTTGGTACAATACTGTCTTGATGTCAAGGGCAGTCATTCTCACCTCACCTCTGGAATTCAAATCTTTTGTCAATGATTGGACCAAGGCTGCAATGAGGTCTAGAACCGAGTGGTTCTGGCAGAACCCAAAATGAGCATCGGTGAGCTGATTATTGGTAAGTGTCACTTGATAGCACTATCGACGACACCTTCCATCACTTAGGTGATGATTGAGTGTAGACTGATGGGGCAGTAATTAGCTGGGTTGAAATTGTCCTGCTTTTTGTGGACAGGACATACCAGGGCAGTTTTCCACATTGTTAAGTAGATGCCAGTATTGTAGCTGTACTGGAATAGCTTGGTTGAGGCGCGGCTAGCTCTGGAGCACAAGTCTTCAGCACAAGAGCCGGGATGCAGCCTTTGCTGTATCCAGTGCACTCAGCCGCTTCTTGATATTATGTGGAATAAATCGAATTGGCTGAAGACTGGCTTCTGTCATGGTGGGGACCTCAGGAGGAGGCAGATATGGATCATCCACAAACACTTCAACATTGTATTTTGCACATGCGTGCTGGGCTCCGTCATCATTGAGGATTGGGATATTGATGGAACCTCCTCCTCCCATTAGTTGTAGAATGGTCCACCACCATTCACGACTGGATGTGGTCGGACTGCAGAGCTTTGATCTGATCCATTGATTATGGGATCGCTTAGTCCTGTCTATAGCATGCTGCTTCCACTGCTTAGCATGCATGTAGTCCTGTGTTGCAGCTTCCCCAGGTTGGTACCTCATTTTTAGGTACGCCTGGTGCTGTGCCTGGCATGTGCTTCTACACTCCTTATTAGACCAGAGTTGGTTCCCTGGCTTGATGGTAATGGGAGAGTGAGGGATATGCCTAGCCTTGAGGTTACAGATTGTGATGGAATACAATTCTGCTGCTGCTGATCGCCCACAGCGCCTCATGGATGCCCAGTTTTGAGCTTCTAGATCTGTTCTGAATCTATCCCATTTAGCATGGTGCTAGTACCATACAACACAATGGATGGTGTCCTCAGTGTGAAGACGGAACTTCATATCCACAATGACTGTGTGGTGATCACTGCCACCAATGCAGTCATGGACAGATGCATGCGACAGGTAGAATGGTGAGGACGAGGTCAAGCAGGTTATTCCCTCATGTTGGTTCTCTCAGTACCTGCTGCTGGCCCAGTCTGGCAGATATGTCCTTCAGGACTCGGCCAGCTTGGTCAGTTGTGGTAGTACCGAGCCACTCGGTGATGGACATTGAAGTCCCCACCCAGAGAACATTCTGTGCCCTTGATACTCTCAGTGCTTCTTGCAAGTGGTGTTTAGCATGGAGGAGTACTGATTCATCAGCTGATGGAGGGCGGTAGCTGGTAATCAGCAGGAGGTTTTCTCGCCCATGCTTGACCTGAAGCCATGAGACTTCATGGAGTCATGGGGTCCGGAGTCAATGTTGAGGACTCCCAGAGCTGCTCCCTCCTAACTGGATACCATTGTGCCGCCACCTCAGGTGGGTCTGTACTGCCAGTGGATAGGACTTATCCAGAGATAGTGATGGAGGACTCTGGGACTTTGGCTGAAAGTTATGATTCTGAGTATAGAAACATAGAAAATAGGTGCAGGAGTAGGCCATTCGGCCCTTCTAGCCTGCACCGCCATTCAATGAGGTCATGGCTGAACATGCAACTTCAGTACCCCATTCCTGCTTTCTCGCCATACCCCTTGATCCCCCTAGTAGTAAGGACTTCATCTAACTCCTTTTTGAATATATTTAGTGAATTGGCCTCAACAACTTTCTGTGGTAGAGAATTCCACAGGTTCACCACTCTCTGGGTGAAGAAGTTTCTCCTCATCTCGGTCCTAAATGGCTTACCCCTTATCCTTCGACTGTGACCCCTGGTTCTGGACTTCCCCAACATTGGGAACATTCTTCCTGCATCTAACCTGTCTGAACCCATCAGAATTTTAAATGTTTCTATGAGGTCCCCTCTCATTCTTCTGAACTCCAGTGAATACAAGCCCAGTTGATCCAGTCTTTCTTGATAGGTCAGTCCCGCCATCCCGGGAATCAGTCTGGTGAACCTTCGCTGCACTCCCTCAATAGCAAGAATGTCCTTCCTCAAGTTAGGAGACCAAAACTGTACACAATACTCCAGGTGTGGCCTCACCAAGGCCCTGTACAACTGTAGCAACACTTCCCTGCCCCTGTACTCATGACTATGTCAGACTATTGCTTGACTAGTCTGTGGCACAGCTCTCCCAATTTTGGCACAAGTCGGCAGATGTTAGTGGGGATGACTTTGCAGGGTCGACTGGCTGAGTGTGCCGTTGTCGTGTCCAAAGCTGGTGTCGAGGTCGATGCCGGATTGTCGGTCCGATTTTATTCTTATTATTGTTTTCTGTAATGGTGTGTTACAACTGTGTGACTTGCTTGGCCATTTCAGAGGGCAGTTAAAAGTCAACCACATTGCTGTGTGTTTGGAGTCACATGTAGGCCAGACCAGGTAAGGGCAGCAGATTTCCTTCCCTAAAGGACATTAGTGAACTGGATGGGTTTTTACGACAACGGTAGTTTCATGGTCACCATTATTGTCACTAGCTTTTTATTCCAGATTTAGAACATTTTTTGTTAAACTGAATTTAAATTCCACAGAGGTGGGATTTGAACTCACATCCCCAGCTTATTTGTCCAGGCCTCTGGATTACTAGTCCTGCAATTTAACCACAATGCTACTGTTCCCGATGTCCACATGTGTGGCAAGATGGGGCCTCAATTTAACACCTCATTCAAAAGATTGCACTTTTAACATTGCAGCACCGGTTCAGTACTGCGCTGAAGTGTCAGCCCAGATTATGCGCTCAAGTCTCTGGAGTGGAACTTGAACCCATGACCTTGTGGCTCAGAGGCAGGAATGCTATCACTGAGCCAAGAACATAAGAACATAAGAACATAAGAATTAGGAACAGGAGTAGGCCATCTATCCCCTCGAGCCTGCTCTGCCATTCAAAAAGATCATGGCTGATCTGGCCGTGGACTCAGCTCCACTTACCCGCCTGCTCCCCATAACCCTTAATTCCCTTATTGGTTAAAAATCTATCTATCTGTGATTTGAATACATTCAATGAGCTAGCCTCAACTGCTTCCCTGGGCAGAGAATTCCACAGATTCACAACCCTCTGGGAGAAGAAAAACCTTCTCAACTCAGTTTTAAATTGGCTCCCCCGTATTTTGAGGCTGCGCCCCCTAGTTCTAGTCTCCCCGACCAGTGGAAACAACCTCTCTGCCTCTATCTTGTCGATCCCTTTCATTATTTTAAATGTTTCTATAAGATCACCCCTCATCCTTCTGAACTCCAACGAGTAAAGACCCAGTCTACTCAATCTATCATCATAAGGTAACCCCCTCATCTCCGGAATCAGCCTTGTGAATCGTCTCTGTACCCCCTCCAAAGCTAGCATATCCTTCCTTAAGTATGGTGACCAAAACTGCACGCAGTACTTCAGGTGCGGTCCTTCCAATACCCTGTACAGTTGCAGCAGGACCTCCCTGCTTTTGTACTCCATCCCTCTCGCAATGAAGGCCAACATTCCATTCGCCTTCCTGATTACCTGCTGCACCGGCAAACTAACTTTTTGGGATTCATGCACAAGGACCCCCAGGTCCCTCTGCACTGCAGCATGTTGTAATTTCTCCCCATTCAAATAATATTCCCGTTTACTGTTTTTTTTCCCCAAGGTGGATGACCTCACATTTTCCGACATTGTATTCCATCTGCCAAACCTTAGCCCATTCGCTTAACACATCTAAATCTTTTTGCAGCCTCTCTGTGTCCTCAACACAACCCGCTTTCCTACTAATCTTTGTGTCATCTGCAAATTTTGTTACACTACACTCTGTCCCCTCTTCCAGGTCATCTATGTATATTGTAAACAGTTGTGGTCCCAGCACCGATCCCTGTGGCACACCACTAACCACCGATTTCCAACACAAAAAGGACTGTCACTTAATGTTAAAGCTGTTAGTCAGGCACTGTGCTCTCTTCATGATGTACAGCACCTCTTCCAGTTAGTTTCACCACTAAGACCAAACTGCAGACTTATGAAAATGTTCCCAGTGCTGGATTGTACATCTGATTTTAATGCAGTACAAAAGATTCCATCTGTCCCAATGACAAACGTGCAGTGTAACTGGGTTATTGCCATAACACCTGCAATCCTGTCGTTTGGTGTTTGCTGCAGATGTTGTCGATTCATAGAATCATAGAAATTTACAGCATGGAAAGAGGCCATTACGGCCCATCGTTTCTGCGCTGGCCGACCAAGAGCTAGCCAGCCTAATCCCACTTTCCAGCTCTTGGTCCATAGCCCTGTAGGTTACGGCACTTTAAGTGCACATCCAAGTATTTTTTAAATGTGGTGAGGGTTTCTGCCTCCACCACCCTTTCAGGCAGTGAGTTCCAGACCCCCACCATCCTCTGGGTGAAGAGATTTCCCCTCAAATCCCCTCTAAACCTCCCCCCAGTTACTTTAAATCTACATCCCTTGGTTATTGACCCCCCTGCCAAGGGAAACAGATAAATCCTATCCACTCTATCCAGGCCCCTCATAATTGTATACACTTCAATCAGGTCTCCCCTCAGCCTCCTCAGTTCCAAAGAAAACAGACCCAGCATCTCCAATCTTTCCTCATAGCCAAAATTCTCCAGTCCAGGCAACATACTTGTAAATCTCCTCCAGATTAGTCAAAAATTTCTCAAAAATCCATCAAAAACAAATTTCAGTACCAGTGTTGGAAGGCATGTGCATAGAAATTCAGACTCTGCTGTTTGTCACTTGCTATTTTGCTGATTCATAATTTAATAGAAACAGTTGTGATGAACAATCTTTTTCACACATCCAGGTACAGAAATGTGGGGAAGAAGAACCCAATATATTGGGGCCAAGTTTCGGCCTGAGTTGTTCCTGTTTTTTTGGAGCAACTGGTTTAGAATGGAGTATCTTAGAAATTGCAATTCTCGGCATTTAGTTTGCTCCAGTTCTAGTCAGTTAGAACAGTTTCAGTTTGGAACAGATTTTTTTTTTCCAAAAGGGGGCGTGTCCGGCCACTTACGCCCATTTTGAAAGTTTAGGCAGTGAAAACTTACTCCAAATTAACTTAGAATGGAGTAAGTGTAGATTTTTGTACACTCAGAAAAACCTTGCCTACACTTAGAAAATCAGGCGTAGATTACAAATCATGCGTAGGGAATGGGGGGGGGGGGGTTAAAGGGAAGTTTACAAACAATAAACACTTCAGTTTTTACAAATAAAGTGCCATCATCAATAATAAATGATAAATACATCAATAAATCAACCAATAAATCAATAAAAAAATTAATAAAAAATTAAAAAAATTAAAAAATCAATAAATAAAACATTTTCTACTCACTGACTGCAGCACTGGGATCCCTCCAACAGTGTGCTGGGATGGGGCCCCCAGTGTGTGTCTCTCTCTCTGTGTGTCTCTCTCTTACTCTGTCTGTCAGTGTCAGTGTCTCTCTCTCTCTGTCCGTCAGTGTCTATGTGTTTCTGACAGCGAGGGGAAGGGGGGGGGCGGGGGGTGGGGGGAGGGAGGAGAGGGAGGGAGGGGGAGAGGGAGGGAGAGGGAGGGAGGGGGAGAGGGAGGGAGGGGGAGGGAGGAGAGGGAGGGAGGTAGTGAGGGGGAGAGATAGGGAGGGAGGGGGAGAGGAGAGGGAGGAGGCTGAACGGGTCTGGCTGAAGAAGCCGGGCCCAGGACTTCGAGCGGGGCCTGCCCCCAGAAAGGTAGGTGGTCGGGGGAAGCCGGAGTTGGGGGGGGGGTGGGGGGTCGCCGGAGTTTGGGGGGTCGTCGGAGCGGGAGCGAGGGGTCGGGGGGAGTGGAGTGGGAGCTGGGGGGCGGGGTCCGGGGGGGGGAGCGGAGCAGGAGCTGGAAGGGGGGATCGGAGTGGGAGCCGGGGGGAGGTCCGGGGGGGAGCGGAGCGGGAGCTCGCGGGGGTCGGAGCGGGAGCTGGCGGGGGGGTGGGGGGTTGAGAGAGCCAGCTGGAGCCATATCAGGAGCTGGACCAGGGAGGTGCAGCCTGATCCTTGCAGCCCCAGTGAGGCTATTCGGCCAGGGCTCGGGGCTGCGTGCTTCGGGCCCCTCCCACACAGTTTTGGGCCACTGCAAATGCGCGCCCACTGTAGCGCGCCTGTGAAGAGGTCACGGCACTGATTTCAGCGCAGGGACCTGGCTCCGCCCCTCACAGCTTGTGCTGCGCTGCGCCGAGCTGCAAAGGACCTGCAGGGAGCCGGAGAATGTGCAGGTATTTTTTGGGCGCACTTTCGGGCGCGAAAAATGGGTGTCCAGGTCGGGGCTGCGCTGTTCTAGGCGCGGCGTGAAACTTGGGCCCATTGAGACTACAACTGCTAAAAAAATAGCTTACATGTGTCATCTGGTGTTGCTGCCAAACATCTTATCAATACCATCCCTGCTGTACTTTACATTAGCTGAGACACAACAGGGTGCAACTGGAGGTAACTAATAAAGATAGCTGTTTTCATAAGCTGTAACCCAGGGAGACATAACCAGAAGGACTGAATCAAAACCCTGGATTCTAATTCTTACTTTGGGAGCCTTCCAATGGTTTTAAAACAACCCTTTGATCATCTTATTTTCACATTGACTTGTGAAATCAATTTACTTTACACTGCCTCTGGTGTGAAGGAACATCATAATTTATCCCTTAAAATATATTCCCATTGCTGGACTGAGAATTGTATGGTGTTTGAGGAACTCGAGAACAGAAGCTGTAACAATGCTGTTACGATGCAAGCATGATTGTAAAATATCAATAGATTGCACAATGCATTCCCTTCGCTTCGTGGGCCCTACTAAAACATAATTGTGCTTCCCTAACAAATCCTAACGAAGTGTTTTAAGGGTTTGCACATTTCTCTCAGAATTTTTTTTTTCTTGTAAAACTTTCAACTCACAGTTGACTTGACAGACGAGCATCGTAAGAATGACGAGTTTGCAGACTGTGGAATTTCTAATTATTCCTGAAATGTGCCATATTGCAATACCTATTATTGGCCACAATAATTCTTCAAAAACAAGCCATGTAGTGTGCAGTTTGTGGCAAAATGATAATATATGCAGGGTTATTATCTCCGTAACACAAAGCGTGATCTTTATCAGTAAAACTTGTAAGATACGGTCAGGGTTCAGATTATGTTCACAAACCTCATGTGCTTTCCCCCCATGAGTGTGTGGCAGCCTTGAACACAAAATCTACCATCTGTTCTCCATATTGTAATTATGAATATGAAAATGACTCATAATTAATTGAATAGCTTCAAGTAAAATTGTTGATATATGATCAACAGTGAGGAGTTACCTTTTGGACATCGTTACCATTCCTCATGTGATTACATGTCTATGGAAGGCATCAAATAAATGAACAATTTGCAGTTTCAAAGTGTTCTCCTTGTGGAAGATATCAACTATAAACAGTCTGCAATGATGACAGAATGAGGCCATCAGGCAAAAAATCAATTTTGAAACCACTCTGATTGATAGAATTGAGACGACAGTAACAATACTTTGGGTATGTTCAACAAATGACCACTGATAGATTACATATATGGGCAGCAAGTACTCGTAATAGTTGCAGAAGATCGGCCAAATGATGCATTAATGTTGTAAGGGAAGATTTCATTTGAGTACCACCAATTGTTGCAAAATCGTAAACCGAGTTATAAAGAAATGCATTTACAATTTTACTAGACCTAATGCACAGAGGAAATCTCCCTCCTATGAAAGGCTCAGAACATGGACAATCAGCTGGGATTGCAGATTGTACACAAGAGAGATGAGTGGTACCGGGTTCTCAGGAGGCCTCAGTGACAGAGGCTTCAGACAAAATCTGGATGAAAGATGATGATGCTGATGTTGATGATGATCATGATTATCATCATTATCCTTCATGCAGAAAATTATTTTTCATTCTGCAATAAAGCAATTTTAAATAGAGGACCCTCCATTTCTTTGATGATATTGATCCACCCTTACACTGGTTAACAATAAAAGTTAGGATGATCTATAAAAACCATCTCCGCATCAAGTGCTTAAAGGTCTACTGCCAATTAATGCCTTGTGGACCTATTTGTCCCCATTTTATCTAGTATTAATGTTGAGGAAGATGAGGCCAACCTGCCTGATACCCCTTAACAGGCCATGTAATGGCCCCACGTTTTTTTGAGCCTAGCTGTAGAAGCTTTAAATGCCTTGTTGTGAAAAGGCTTCAACTGATCAAACCTTTTAATAAGGTTTGTAAAAACAATGTGGCAATTCTTAAAGACTTTATTGGAAATAAAGATCAGATGTAAAACAGGCTGCTGTTTCGCAATCACCTGTTTTACACTATCGCGCAAAGTCAAATTCTATCCCAGAGGAATGGTAACCATGTCCAAAAGGTATAAAGTTGAGTAAACAGTGCCTTGGTGTTTGGGTCTTTTCATTTATATATATTTTTTCCAATAGCTTTAATTATGTACATTTTAACAATATTTCATTCTCTCAATTTTCTCACACATGAAGGTGTGAACAAGTACCCTATGAAATCATATCCCAGCAAAAGTCAATACCTTCAGAGGAAAAGAGAGAAAGAAAACCACATTGTACATATTTGTAGCAAACTCTAAAGGGCCTTTGGTCAAATTGGAAATTTTACCAGATTTCTCATTTTTTATAGCATTCATTGCCACACAATCCAAAAGGATTTCAACTACATGCAGAGCAGCAGGCAAAGGGTACAGTAGCAAAGTGGGTATGTTACTGGACTAGAAATCCAGAGACACAAGTTCAAGTCCCACCACAGCAGCTGGGGAATTTAACGTCAGTTAATTAAATAAATCTGGAATAAAAAGCTAGTATCAGTAATGGTGACGATGAAACTAGGGGATTGTCGTAAAAACCCATCTGGTTCGTGAATGTCCTTTAGGGAAGGAATTCTGCCATCCTTATCCAGTCTGGCCTACATGTGACTCCAGATCCAAAGCAATGTGGTTGACTTTTAACTGCTCTCTGAAATGACTAAACAAGCCACTCAGTTGCACTAAACTGCAGCAGTTCAAGAAGGCGGCACCTTCACAAGGGCAATTAGGAATGGGCAATAAATGCTGACCTTGCTAGCGACATCCACATCCCATGAATGAATTAAAAAAAAGCACTTTCCTGAAAACAAGACAACCCTGGTCCCATTGTGCTCATTCTGGACATACTGTTAATACTCTGTAAGGGCAATCAGGGAATTAAAGGGATAAATCTCAGAAGGACTGCTAATTGTAAAAATAATGAGTCCCTTGACATCTACACTAATCCTGCCTTCCTCCCAAGTATTTTGTATGTAATATAATAATCATAGTGTCCTTGAACCAGAATGTAATAAAATGTTTATTGGTCTCAGGGAAGTTCGCTATGGTATTTGCATTTTGCTTGGCTAGCAGAATGCACTTTCAGAAAATTTAAGTTCAATACAGTTTTTTTCTTCTGTACCTAATTTAATAATTTCTAAGAATAATAGCAATGGTACAGAGCAGAATAACTAAGTAGCCTATTACATTATTAACAAAATCATTGGGTACCACACTTGTCAGGATGGTGTCAGTTCCACAAACCACATTTTGATAAAAAAAATAGTGGCTTAGAAATTCGGGCACATCCATTTTTGGGCACGCGAGAGACCGATCTGTAAGTTTGAATGGTGAGGCCTGAGGTGCCCCCAATATTAGGCCTCTGGCCTCATTTACATTGAGCTGGCAAATTGCCAAGAACAACAGGCAGCTAACAATGGGCGATTGATGATCGGGCTGTAACTAGCATCGCAACGCCCCACAGATAAGTGAGAATGGGTGGGGAGGGGTGGGGGTGCGGGAGATTGGTTGGGAAGTAGGGGCGTTGGAGGTAGGAGCGTTGGAGGAAGGGGCGGGGAGATGATCCAAATAGTATTTCTTTCCTTATGAATGTTATTTTTTCCCTACTTATTCAAGAAATAACATCTGATAATAATACATGTTAACTTCAAACCCTTCTTGACTATTACCTTGCTATCCCCTAAATCTCTGTTGGGCTGTATAAATTTAAACTTCAATCAGCATATTATCTCTCCCTACTCACCATTTCCCTTTTTTGAGTATTTACCAAAATGGCTTTCAGATAAAATTTTTATACTTCCAATCTCTCCTGGTTTCTATAGGGTTCCCATTCCATTGCTGGGACCTATTTATTGGCTTATTCCTGGCAGTTCCTAATTCTTGAGGAGTGGTGCAAAAGGGAAGGATTCAAATTCCTGGGACATTGGAATCGGTTCTGGGGAAGGTGGGACCAGTACAAACCGAACGGTCTGCACCTGGGCAGGACCGGAACTGATGTCCTAGGGGGAGTGTTTGCTAGTGCTGTTGGGGAGGGGTTAAACTAATATGGCAGGGGGATGGGAACCAAGGCAGGGAGACAGAGGGAAGTAGAATGGGGGCAGAAGTAAAAGTTAGAAAGAAGAAAAATAAAAGTGGAGGGCAGAGAAATCCAAGGCAAAAATCAAAAAGGGCCACATTGCAGCAAAATTATAAAAGGGCAAAGTGTTAAAGTGTTAAAAAGATAAGCCTGAAGGCTCTGTGCCTCAATGTGAGGAGTATTTGTAATAAGGTGGACGAATTAACTGCACAGGCAGCAATGAATGAATATGATATAATTGGCATCACGGAGACATGGCTCCAGGGTGACCAAGGTTGGGAACTCAACATCCAGGGGTATTCAATATTCAGGAAGGATAGACAGAAAGGAAAAGGAGGTGGCATAGCATTGCTGGTTAAAGAGGAAATTAATGCAATAGTAAGGAAAGACATTAGCTAGGATGATGTGGAGTCTGTATGGGTGGAGTTGCGGAATACCAAAGGGCAGAAAACGCAAGTGGGAGTTGTGTACAGACCACCAAACAGTAGTAGAGAGGTTGGGGACAGCATCAAACAAGAAATTAGGGATGCATGCAATAAAGGTACAGCAGTCATCATAGGCGACTTTAATCTACATATTGATTGGGCTAACCAAACTGGTAGCAATACGGTGGAGGTGGATTTCCTGGAGTGTATTAGGGATGGTTTTCTGGACCAATAAGTCGAGGAACCAACTAGAGGGCTGGCCATCCTAGACTGGGTGATGTGTAATGAGAAAGGACTAATTAGCAATCTTGTTGTGTGAGGCCCCTTGGGGAAATGTGACCATAATATGGTAGAATTCTTTATTAAGATGGAGAGTGACACAGTTAATTCAGAGACAAGGGTCCTGAACTTAAGGAAAGGTAACTTCGATGGTTTGAGATGTGAATTGGCTAGAATAGACTGGCGAATGATACTTAAAGGGTTGATGGCGGATAGGCAATCACAAACATTTAAAGATCACATGGATGAACTTCAACAATTGTACATCCCTGTCTGGAGTAAAAATAAAACAGGTGGCTCAACTGTGGCTAACAAGGGAAATTAAGGATAGTTTAAATCCAAGGAAGAGGCATATAAATTAGCCAGAAAAAGCAGCAAACCTGAGAACTGGGAGAAATTTAGAATTCAGCAGAGGAGGACAAAGGGTTTAATTAAGAAGGGGGAAAATAGAGTATGAGAGGAAGCTTGCCGGGAACATAAAAACTGACTGAAAAAGCTTCCATAGATATGTGAAGAGGAAAAGATTAGTGAAGACAAATGTAGGTCCCTTGCAGTCAGATTCAGATGAATTTATAATGGGGAACAAAGAAGTGGCAGACCAGTTGAACACATACTTTGGTTCTATCTTCACAAAGGAAGACACAAATAACCTTCCGGAAGTACTAGGGGACCGAGGGTCTTGTGAGAAGGAGGAACTGAAGGATATCCTTATTAGGCGGGAAATTGTGTTCGGGAAATTGATGGGATTGAAGGCCGATAAATCCCCGGGACCTGATAGTCTGCATCCCAGAGTACTTAAGGAAGTGGCTGTCATGTATTTAAACATCTTGCAATGACATAGTCATGTAACTGTAACTCATGTACACTGTACGTGTACCCTAGAAATGCACACTTTGACCACAGGGGGTGAACTTGCGGGAGACACTCCTCACCTGGGTTTCCAGGTATAAAAGGGGAGATCCCACCCAGGGTCAACACTCCTTGGTCCTGGCTATAAAGGTAGAGGTCACAGAGTTACCATGTCTGATATATCCATGCATCGTGTGAGTCTGTAGTAAGGTGCAGGGGACACTACATTTGGCGACGAGAAACGGGAATCACCGAACCACGAGGATGGCCACCAGTGGCACAGAGGAACGTTAATGTGTGGGTGAGGACTAGGACGACTTCGTGGAAAGACTCCAGCGGAGCTTTGTCACAAAGAACTGGCTGGAAGAGACAGTGGTTGACAAGCGGAGGGCGCATCTACTGACTAGCTTTGGACCACAGACATATGCACTGATGAAAGACCTGCTCGCACCCCAAAAGCCAGTGGACAAGTCCTTCGAAGAGCTCAGCCAGCTGATCAGTGAGCATCTCAAGCCGGCCAGTAGCGTACACATGGCCCGGCACCAGTTCTACTCTCACCGGCGTCGGGAGGGACAAAATGTCTTGGACTTCATGGCGGAACTGCGGCACTTGGCCAGTCTCTGTAAGTTCTCCGATGCCTGCAGGGGGGAGATGTTAAGGGACTTTTTCATCGAGGGCATTAATCATGCCGGCATTTTCAGGAAGCTCAACTTGACTTTAGAAGGGGTGGCGTTGATAGCTCAGATCTTTATGGCAGGAGAAGAGGAGACCAAGCTAATTTACGTGGGCAGCCCTGATCCAAATGTGGCGACGGACCAGGGAGTTAACATGGTGAACGCGGCTCGAGATCCCGCAGGCAGGCAAGGGCATTTCGAAACCGCCCAGGCAGCAACAGGCTCTAGGGTGGGCCTGCAACAAGGACAATGGAAAGGGGATCGGCAATTCATGCCATCTCGAGGAACAATGCGTCCCGCAATGGGATCATTAACACCCACCATCAGAGTGCTTAGAAACAACCAAATGGGCAATCAGAGAGGAATGCCTGGTAATAGTCCTTTTGTTTACAGCAATCTCAATCTCAGCTCATGCTGGAGGTGCGGGGGTAGACACACTGCGAGAAGCTGCAGGTTCCAGCAATATACCTGTAGGATTTGTAATGTCAGTGGACACTTGGCCAGGATATGCAAAAAGGCAGTAGCGAGGCTAGACTGCGAGACAGAGGAACCAGACGAGGGGTCTGCAATGCAGGATGAGGCCTGGGGTAAAGCCATAGATGCTGAAGTTCAGTGGGTTCATGTGGCTGATGTCCACAGCTAATACAATAAAATGCCACCCATGATGATGAAAGTCTTACTGAATGGCATCCGGGTTCGCATGGAGCTGGATTCGGGAGCTAGCCAGTCACTTATGAGCACCCAACAATTTGAGAGACTATGGCCACACAGAGCTAGCAGGCCCAAACTGGAACGCATTGAGACGCAGCTACGGACGTACACCAAAGAGATCATCCCAGTGCTGGGCAGTGCAAACTTGGTGGTAACACATAATGGATCACAGAACCGGCTGCCACTCTGGATCGTTCCGGGAAATGACCCCGCGCTTTTAGGGAAAAGTTGGCTAGCTGAGATGAATTGGAAATGGGAGGACGTGCACGCCATTTCATCTGTGGAGCGAAGTTCATGCTCACAGGTCCTGCAAAAATTCGGGTCACTGTTTCAACCTGGTGTCGGAACGTTCAAGGGCACGGAAGTAGTGATACGCATCACTCCAGACGCCAGACCAGTGCACCACAAAGCCAAAGCGGTGCCTTATGTGATGCGTGAAAAAATTGAATGTGAACTGGTCAGGCTGTTCAGAGAGGGCATAATTTCGCCCGTTGAATTCAGCGACTGGGCAAGTCCCATTGTTCCCATCCTCAAAGCAGATGGCTCGGTTAGGATTTGTGGCGGCTACAAAGCCACCATCAACCGAGTATCGCTGCAAGACCAATACCCGCTTCCGAGAGCGGAGGACCTTTTTGCCACGCTGGCAGCTGGCAAGCTCTTTACGAAGTTGGACCTCACTTCGGCCTACATGACTCAGGAACTGGCTGAAGAATCCAAGCTTCTGACCACCATCACCACGCACAAGGGATTATTTGTCTACAACAGGTGTCCGTTCGGCATTCGTTCGGCAGCAGCTATCTTTCAGAGAAACATGGAAAGCTTGCTCAAATCCATTCCTGGAACGATCGCATTCCAAGACGACATTCTCATAACGGGTCGAGACATCGAAGAACACCTCCACAACCTGGAGGAGGTGCTACACCGATTGGATCGGGTAGGTTTGCGGCTGAAAAAGGCCAAGTGTGTGTTTTTGGCCCCAGAGGTCGAGTTTTTGGGCAGGAGGGTTGCCGCAGACAGGATCCGGCCCACTGAATCAAAAACGGAGGTGATCCGCCGGGCGCCCAGGCCCGGCAACACGTCGGAGTTGCGATCATTCCTGGGACTTTTGAACTATTTTGGGAACTTTCTGCTGAACTTAAGCACATTGCTGGAGCCGTTACACATGCTCCTGCGTAAAAGTTGTGAATGGTTTTGGGGGGACTGTCAAGAACCGGCTTTCAATAAGGCGAGGAACCTGCTGTGTTCCAACAAACTGTTGACTTTGTATGACCCTTGTAAAAAAACTGGTTTTAACATGCGATGCGTCATCCTACGGGGTTGGGTGTGTGTTGCAGCAGGGTAACGATGATGGCCGACTCCAACCGGTGGCTTACGCCTCCAGGTCACTCTCCCAGGCAGAGCGTGGATATGGCATGGTCGAAAAGGAAGCACGCGCCTGTGTTTACGGTGTGAAAAAGATGCACCAGTAGCTTTTTGGTAGACAGTTCGAGCTGGAGACGGACCACAAGCCATTAACATCCTTGTTGTCCGACAACAAGGCTGTCAACGCTAATGCATCAGCTCGCATACAGCGTTGGGCCCTCACACTGGCTGCGTATGCCTACACCATACGGCACCGGCCAGGCACCGAAAATTGCGCTGACGCATTCAGCAGGCTCTTACTGGCCACCACCGAAGGGGCGTCGGAGCAGAGCGCCGAGATGGCCATGGCCGTTGAGGCTTTTGACACTGCGAGCTTCCCCATCACAGCCAGCCAAATCAAACTCTGGACTAACAGGGACCCCCTCCTATCCATGATAAAGAAATGTGTCCTGACTGGGGATTGGGCGCCCGCACACAGGGCGTGCCCCGAGGAAGTCAGACCATTTCACAGACGCATGGATCAGCTCTCCGTCCAAACCGACTGCCTGCTATGGGGCAGCCGGGTAGTCATGCCCCAGAAAGGAAGGGAAGCGTTCATCAGGGAACTCCACAGTGAGCACCCTGGCATTGTGTTAATAAAGGCCATTGCCCAGTCACATGTATGGTGGCCGGGGATTGACTCAGACCTGGAACACTGGGTTCGCAGGTGCACGACGTGTGCCCAGCTGGGCAATGCCCCCAGGGAGGCCACACTCAGCCCGTGGCCCTGGCCCACCAGACCATGGTCACGTATTCATGTAGACTATGCGGGCCCGTTCATGGGGAAAATGTTCCTGATCGTTGTTGATGCATACTCGAAGTGGATTGAGTGCATCATATTGAACTCGTGCACGACATCCATCACCGTGGAAAGTCTGCGTATGGTTTTCACGACCCATGGATTGCCGGACATCCTGGTCAGTGACAATGGCCCGTGTTTCACCAGCCATGAATTCCAGGAGTTTATGTCGGGCAATGGTATCAAGCACGTCTGGACAGCGCCGTTCAAGCCGGCTTCCAATGGCCAGGCGGAACGAGTGGTCCATGTCATAAAACAGGGCATGCTACGCATCCAAGTACCCTCCCTTCAATACCGCCTATCGCGCCTCCTGCTGGCCTATAGGTCCCGCCCGCACTCGCTCATGGGAGTCCTGCCAGCGGAACTCCTCATGAAACGCATGCTCAAGACGCGGCTGTCCCTCATTCACCCAGCCCTGGCAGACATTGTTGAGGGCAAGTGCCAGTCCCAAACCGAGCTCCATGACCGAAACTCAAATGGGAGGTGTATAGAAATAGATGACCCGGTATTTGTTCTTAACCATGCTTTGGGACCCAAGTGGCTTGAGGGCACCGTAATTGGCAAAGAAGGAAATAGAGTCATGATGGTCCGACTAAACAATGGCGCAAACACTTGGACCAAGTAAAGAAAAGGTTCAGCATAGACATGGAGGAATCTGAAGAAGAGCATGAGATGGCACCCTCACCACTGCCAGCGGACGAGCAACAAAGACAGCCCTCAGCATGCATAGTCCCTGTGGTCAGCCCGGAATCACCTCAAGTGACAGAGACGCGTGCCGAGGCTCAGCCACCAGAGCCACAACTGCGACACTCCACGAGGCAGTGTCGACCACCTGACAGACTTAACCTCTGAAACAAAAAGATTTAAGGGGGGAGGTGATGTCATGTATTTAAACATCTTGCAATGACATAGTCATGTAACTGTAACTCATGTACACTGTACCTGTACCCTAGAAATGCACACCTTGACCACAGGGGGTGAACTTGTGGGAGACACTCCACACCTGGATTTCCAGGTATAAAAGGGGAGGAACCCATGATCAACTCAACACTACTTGGTCCTGGCAATAAAGGTAGAGGTCACAGAGTGACCATGTCTGATATATCCATGCCTCGTGTGAGTCTGTAGTAAGGTGCAGGGGACACTACAGTGGCCATAGAAATAGTGGATGCATTGGTGATCATTTTCTAACAGTCTATAGACTCTGGATCAGTTCCTATGGACTGGAAGGTAGCTAATGTAACACCACTTTTTAAAAAAGGAGCGAGAGAGAAAACGGGTAATTATAGATCTGTTAGCCTGACATCATTAGTGGGGAAAATGTTGGCATCAATTATTAAGGATGAAATAACAGCGCATTTGGAAATCAGTGACTGGATCGGTCCAAGTCAACATGGATTTATGAAAGGGAAATCATGCTTGACAAATCTTCTCGAATTTTTTGAGAATGTAACAAGTAGAGTGAACAAGGGAGAACCAGTGGATGTGGTGTATTTGGACTTTCAAAAGGCTTTTGACAAGATCCCACACAAGAGATTAGTGTGCAAAATTAAAGCACATGGTATTGGGGGTAATGTACTGACGTGGATAGAGAACTAGTTGGCAGACAAGAAGTAGAGAGTCAGGATAAACGGGTCCTTTTCAGATTGGTAGGCAGTGACTAGTGGAGTGCCGCAGGGTTCAGTGCTGGGACCTCAGCTATCTACAACATACATTAATGGTTTGGATGAAGGAATTGAGTGTAATATCGCCAAGTTTGCAGATGACACTAAACTGAGTGGCGGTATGAGCTGTGAGGAGGATGCTAAGAGGCTGCAGGGTGACTTGGACAGGTTAGGTGAGTGGGCAAATGCATGGCAGATGCAGTATAATGTGGATAAATGTGAGGTTACCCACTTTGGGGGCAAAAACATTAAGGCAGAATATTATCTGAATGGCGGCAGATTAGGAAAAGGGGAGGTGCAACGAGACCTAGGTGTCATGGGACTTCAATCATTGAAAGTTGGCATGCAGGTACATCAGGTGGTGAAGAAGGCAAATGGTATGTTGGCCTTCATACTAGGGGTTTTGAATATAGAAGCAGGGAGGTCTTACATGGCCTTAGTGAGGCCTCACCTGGAATATTGTGTTCAGTTTTGGTCTTCTAATCTGAGGAAGGACATTCTTGCTATTGAGGGAGTGCAGGAAAGGTTCACCAGACTGATTCCCGGGATGGCTGGACTGACATACGAGGAGAGACTGGATCGACTGGGCCTTTATTCACTGGAGTTTAGAAGGATGAGAGGGGATCTCATAGAAACATATAAAATTCTGATGGGACTGGACACGTTACATGCTGGAATAATGAGACGAGTCATATTAAGTCGCCTTAATTTAACAAGAAGTAATCCGATAAAGTAAAATCCAGTATTTAATGTGGCACATGTAAATCAGTTAGATAATGCAATAAGAGGATTGCTTCAAACTCGGACATACAGATTAAGCAACTTTTGGCATATTTATGTGAACAGACCCACTGAAAGCCCACACTGATCAAAGCACAAAATTGCACCAGCATTCTGGTCCATAGAACAGTGCAACTCTCCATTTGGTTAGCTATACATTTCAGTCATATTGCCAGGGAGGTAAATAAGTAGAGGCCAGGCAGTTCTCATGTGGAGGAGGAAAAGGGAGTAAATTCAACATTTTCATCAGCAGATGTCACTCACACATTTCATTGTCAAGGTCAAGAGTACAACTGGCAGAGATCTGGGAACGGGTCACCTGCCCAAAAATTGATTGATTAATGGGAGACTAGTATTTGAAGTGGTAATGGGGGAACAAAATGAAATTTAAATGGGGCGATGAATAGTTTAAATGCTGACAGGCACAGCATACACAAGATTTTCTGTTTTATTATACTGTGACTTCAAGGACATTGCAGTGAACCAGGGGTCAATACCAAATTTCAAAGGCCAACTCAAACAGGCATCGACTGTAAATATGTCTTAGGAGCAATTAAATGCCAAAAGCCTATTCTATACAGACTAAACATTCATCGACAAAAAGTAATTCCTAATGCCGCAAGTATAGAACATTGGACAACTAGACCGCTTTTCCCATTGACACTTTCTTTTTCTAAATTATAAACAGTTTGGTAGTGCATTTTGCTAAAAGCAAATTTTCACAAT
Source organism: Pristiophorus japonicus (assembly GCF_044704955.1). Taxonomy (NCBI): domain Eukaryota; kingdom Metazoa; phylum Chordata; class Chondrichthyes; family Pristiophoridae; genus Pristiophorus; species Pristiophorus japonicus. The sequence continues at coordinate 89,537,523 of NC_091982.1, read as the reverse complement.
ATAAATGATGCTAAAGTTACTGGGTTGGAAGGAATCGGAAATAATTTGATTCTTTATTTAATCTTAATGAAAATTAAATATTGAGTGCATTATGGGCACTCCAGCAAAAACATTCACAAATTGCAATCATAAGTTATTTGTGACCTTTAGTTTGAGTATGTAGCAGAGTAGACCATCACATCATTAACATTTCAAGTCATAATATCACCCTTATCCAAAGTGTATCATGACCCTTCTTTCTAATTAACATTTTTAACACTGTTGGTCCTTCCCTTCCATGCACAAATAGCTTGGGTTAACTTTAAATAATACAACTGCTGAACCATGTCTCAACAGTCGCTCAGATGAATTATTCCAGTCCACAGTTCATTAAAAAAAATATATATAAAAGGCTGCCTCAAATGACACTGAAGACAGACTTTACACAGAACCAAAAGGACAAAGTCACACATTTCAAATAACATTGACTTTTCAAACTTTTGTTTGATACATGCCCATCCTACTCCTCATATGGCCACAACCGTTACAAAATGAGCCAGGTTGGTTGGCTGCCCAACCCATCTTTTATACAAAACTTTTAGCAGGCACATCAAAGCAAAGCAAAGCAAAGCACTGGAGAAATACCACCAGCGCTGCCCCCGCATGATCCTGCAAATCTATTGGCAGGATAGACGCACCAACATCAGCGTTCTCGCTCAGGCCAACATCATCAGCATTGAAGCATTGACAACGCTCAATCAGCTCCGCTGGACGGGCCACATCGTCCGCATGCCCGATACGAGACTCCCAAAACAAGCGCTCTATTCGGAGCTCCGACATGGCAAACGAGCCCCAGGTGGGCAGAGGAAATGCTTCAAGGACATCCTCAAGGCCTTCTTGAAGAAGTTCAACATCCCAACCTGGCGTAAGATCACGCAAAGTGGAAAAGAATAATCCAGGAAGGCGCCGTACACCTCGAGTCTCTTTGCTGGGAGCAAGCGGAGATCAAGCGCAAATGGCAGAAGGAGCGCATGACAACCCAAGCACTTCAACAAACCAGCACTTCAACCAACGTCCTTTCAACCACCGTCTGCCCAACCTGCGACAGAGACTGTAGTTCCCGCATCGGACTTATCAGTCACCTGAGAACTCATTTTTAATGTGGAAGCAAGTCATCCTCGACTCCGAGGGACTGCCTAAGAAGAATAGAAAACTGCACTGGATTAAAACAATAGAAAATTTGTTTTTATGCAAACTGATGAATAAACAGCTCTAATGTAGTCACAGGTCAACCCTTGTTCTGCAACAACCTATGGAGAAAGCTGAGAGGGTTGACTGCAGGAGTTCTCAAAACAACATAGGAGCCACCTATTACACCTTAGACTTTGAGAAAGTCAACAACCCCATCAAACTGGGTGGCTCTATCTCTGTGCTGCCTTGCTGTGAAGCCAAAGTTGAAGAATTTCCCAGTTTTTTTCCTCATGAATGCAAGCCTGTACTGTACCCTGGCTGATATTACAAAGACCCCCTCTGGCTGCCTGAAATGTGCCTGTGCCATGAAAATTCAGTTTGGGCACCTTCATAGCACAGAGAGCAATGTGAACAGATGACAATGGCTGCAGGTCTTCATGCAGCAGCTGGCAGAGCTCTCTGCTGCCTCAATGGTGTTGCAGACTCTTATACACATTTCCTCACTAGGGTCCTTATAATACCTGCATTCCCTACATTTTCTTGGAGAAATTTGTGGATAAAATCTGGTGGGGTGCATTCTCCTTAAATGCTGTCTCACTCTCGTTTCCTCCATATTCCCCTGATCTTTCTCCTCCTCCATGATAATGGCATACAGAAATATGCCCATAGGGAATGCCATCTCTGATTTTTGTCACAATCAAGTCCACCTGTGATGCATCTCATAGTCAAATATTTTATTAGAATTTTTCCAAAATATTAGAAAGAATTTATTTCAAATATATTGTATAAACACAATATCCAAGAGTAATGGCTGACTGAATTAACGACTGAATGGATTCTTCATCTTTGGTCACTCAGCAGTTTCTTTTTCAGTAAACCACAAAATCTCCTCCATATATCCAGTTTATATTTACCATTTACTTCCCACAGACTACATCTCAGACACCCACTTTAATTATTCATATCTCTTATGACCTTCCGACCACTAAGTGTGCATATTTGATCTCGTTTTTATTTCTGCCTGGAACTCGGCATGGTAATTTTAGCTATCCTTCAGACACACCAGGATAAAGGTGGACAAAGCAATGAACCGTTATTCCAATGCCTCTAAGGCTGCATGATGGACCAGTATGTTTCTTATTCAATGAAAGAAGCTCGACTTGATTTGGACTTGATGAGGAATGAAGTACAACAAATAATTGTTGAATGATTGTCAAACAGCAACCACAACATGGTAAGGTTCAATATGAAAATCGTAAAGCATCATGAATAAAGATGAAAATGCTGAGCCAGAAAAAGGCAAGGTTTAATAAGATACAAATGAATCTGGCCCCAACTCAATGAGGCAGAATAGTTTACCAACAGGACAAAAGATCAAATAGTGATAAGTTTTCAGATGTGAGCTGGAGAACAAAATTAATACGTTCCAACATGGCAAAAATGACGTGCATCAAAGGATAGAGCTCCATTATTAGGGAGTTTGAAACTTAACTGAAACTTAAATGGGGTGCATATAATAAAACTAGGGCAAACAATACTAATCACCCTGAAGGCTATAGAAAATGTAGTGGGCAGATGGAAGTGTACATTAGAAAGCCTGAAGGGGATTAGTAATAAAAAAAATTGCAGATAGTTGAAAAGGAAATGGTAAGGGCTTTTCCAAGCATATTAAAAAAAAAAGAATGATTCGAGAGAAGGTAGGATTGTTCAGGGAAGAATGGAGGAGTCTAATTGTGGATGATAAAAGCATTACTGAGATATTAAATATTTTGCAACAATTTTTACAAATGACAATGGCAGTGAGAATATAAGTGTGCGAGAGGAGGATATGAAACAATTGCTAGAGATACACGTAGAAAAGAAATTGGATCTAAAAGGTGCAGCAGAATTGGATAAATCACCAAGTCTGATGCTGTGCACATATTGAACAAAGTTAGAGAGAAGAGAGCAAAGACTACATCCTCCTTATATACATAAACTGTGCCAAAGAAATGGATGGTAGGCAGATAACCCAAGACCAGTTGATCTGGTGTCAGATGTGGAACACTTGGGGCAGAGATCATGGCATCTTTGAAGAGAAGAATAGACAAACATTTGAAGCAGATGATGATGCGGGGCTATAGAGAGACAAGAGAGCAGTGGAATTACTTTTGGATTCCTCTCGCAAATGGCCAGCAGATATACCAACAAAAAACAAAACACTGCAGACACTCGAAATCTGAAACAAAAATAGACAATGCTGGAAGCACTCAACATGTTAGGCAGCATCTGTGGAAGTAACAGACAAATTATAGTTTCGAAGGGATGAACACGCCATCAGAACTGGAAGATACATGCAATATTCAAAAAAGGCACAGGACAAAAGGAAGGGGGGAGGATTAAAAGAAACACACGCACATACTGGAGATGAAATAGAATTACAGGTTGAACCACCCTCGGGACCCGGCCTGTGCCGGATAAGAGGATTTGCCGGACGACGAGAGGTCACGCTGACTCTCGACTTACTCGGTCCTGATGATAGCGCTCGTGCTCCTGACTGCCTCCGCCACGCTCCGGCTACGGCTCCAAAACGCCTGCCACAATTCTCTTCCACGTCTCACAAGCTGGAGTCCCGACCCCGAAGCTGAAATCTCGGGCCTTCCTCTCTCGCGATGCTGATTTTCCGCTGCTGACAACGTTGCTAACAATGATGTTGTGCAGAAGCCTACTGCGCAGCATTTCAGTTTTAAATTCTTGCCACCCGTCCAATATCATCTTACTGTAAGATTCATTACTGCTTTCAGTACAAAATTAAATAAATCAGGCAACAGTATGCATCCTTATCTCACTCCAACCTTTAATCTAAAACATTGTTACGTTTCCTGTTCCACTCAAACAGTACTCAGGCGCATTATAGATGTTTTCCACGTTCTGCGCATGCACCCACCACGCCCCGCCCCGCCCCGCCGCCCCCCCCTTCCCGCGGGCTGGGAATGATGCAGGACAAGGGAGGTTGCCGGTTAAAGGAGTACCGGATAAGAGAGGTTCAACCAGTATCAGTAAAGTGCTTAAGTGGGGAACAGGAGATGGCTAAGTGATGTAAACATGGGACAATAGGGGTATACTGAGAGAAATCAAAGAAATAAAAGACACGTACATGACAGAGAGAATATAAATAACAATAAAGGATGGGGAATGGGCAAGTGGAAGGGAAGCATGAAATGTAGAGCAGGTTCCAGTCACCCAGGAGTATAGTAGAATAATAGGTTGCATTTTATACAGTTGGATTAAATTAGGTCACAATATTACATCTTCCCATTGCAGTGCATTATCAAATTATATTCTTCTTTAGTTGCCTCTTGATCTGATACCATCAACATTCGCAAACAGTAACAACTTTGCTTCTGACTCCCCAATATTGGGATCATCGGAGAAGTGTGCTAAGACCAAATCGTATGGGAAGCTGTCCATGCTGGCAGAGTGGCAATCTGGGCTCAATGCTTATCGTGAGCCCAACGCATTGCTGGAGAGAGTGACTATTTGGGAAGAGTAGGAAATCATGGAGCTTCAAGACCTTAAAGGGTTGCAGCACGAGTTTATAAAGGTTTATATCTACTTTAATGGAAGTAGCTGCAACTGAAAGCAAATATCAGCGAACCTTTTAAAGAATAAAAAATAATTGCCAATGCGCAGCAGCCTTTGTAAAGACTGGATGGGGATTGGGGAGGGAGAAATGATGGGCAAGTCCAAAATAAAGGAAAGCCAACATGGAGGCACAAAACAGAATCTGTGGGCACAAAGCAGCACCTAAATCCATGCAAATTGGACATGCTGCTGCATGAAGTGTGTGCAATAAGGTTTGCCCTGCTTAGCACTCCAGGTCAAAATCTCCGTAAGTGGTTAGTACGCCTATGTCTGGCAGCTATGTGGCAGCTGCCTCTCAGGGCAGAGTCAAATATGGTTCACATAGCTGACCCCTGAAAAGGACTTAAGAAATGCCATGTGATAGGCAGGACCAACACTATTAGACAGCATATAATAGTTGATAGGCCATTTCATGACCATGCAGAAAGAGGTATAGGGCCATCTCCATATCTCAAGACCACAATCAGTAAGGTGCCAACATACTTCTCTTACTGGGAAGCAGTAGTAAATAACACATAAGGAAGATGGTTGTGGTGGAGGCCAATCATCTCAGACCGAGCCCATTGCTGCAAGAGTTCATCAGGGCAATGTCCAAGGCCCAACCATCTTCAGCTGCCTCATCAATGACCTTCCCTCCATCATAAGGTCAGATGTGGGGATATTTGCTGATGATTGTTCAGATAATTAAGCCATACGTGCCTGCATGCAGCAAGACCTGGACGACATTCAGGCTTGGGTTGATAAGTGGCAAGTAATATCCACACCACAAGTGTCAGGGGATGACTATTTCCAACAAGCGAAAGTCTAACCACTGCCCCTTGATATTCAACGGCATTACCATCGCTGAATCCCCCACCTGGACCACCACTGACCAGAAACTTAACTGGACCAGCCATATAAATACTGTGACTGAAAGTGCAGGTCAGAGGCTGGGTATTCTGTGGTGAAAGTCTCATCTCCTGACTCCTTAAAGTCTTTCCACCATCCACAGGGTACAAATCAGGAGTGTGATTGAATACTTGCCACGTTGCTGGATGAGTGCAGTTCCAACAACAATCAAGAGGCTCAACACCATCCAGGACAAAGCAAATCGGTTGATTGGCACCCCATCCACCACCTGAAACATTCACTCCCACCGCCACCAGTGCACTGTGGCTGCAGTGTGTACCATCTACAAGATGCACTGCAGCAACTCACCACGGCTTCTTCAACAGCACATCGCAAACACAAAACCTCTACCACCTAGAAGGACAAGGGCAGCAGGTGCATGGGAGCACCATCATCTCCAAGTCGCACGCCATCTAAACTTGGAAATATATTGGCATTCCTTCATCATTGCTGGATCAAAATTCGGGAACTCCCTTCCAAACAGCACTCTGGGGGTACCTTCACCACATGGACTGCAGAGATTCAAGGCGGCGGCTCATTACCAGCTTCTCAAGGGCAATTAGGAATGGGCAATAAATGCTGGCCTTGTCAGCAACACCCACATCTTATGAATAAATTAAAAAACACCATACAGGTTCACCAAGTTGAAGCAGTGGGGTGAGAATCATTAGTGCCACATATGCTTTAAATTCTTAGTCAAAAATATGTAATTGCACATTATTTTACCTTTATCCAGGAGAGTTTCCAGAGAAGGGTCAAATTAAGGCAAGAACAAATGGAAGGAGCCATGTATATGGATGGGACTTATGGTGTATTGCAACAAATTGGGCAGGACAGGTTGTGCAAGGCCCATATTGTACATTTAAATGAAATAATTATCTAGGAATAACTGGCTGCAAGTGTCCTTCATCAGTTTCATTCCCCAAATCACCCCCAACACTGGCTGGTCCTGGCCTCCTCATCTACTGCTGCATGAGCAATGGGCAGTAGGCAGCAATAACATTGGAGATCCTCACTGGGCAATACAGCAAGGGCTCCCACCAATCAGCCTAAGCAATGGAATCTTTGTTTCAGTGTTCCCACGGTGTGTTCAGAACTAATTCTGACTGATGCATGTGCTTCATTCTATCTACGTACAAAGCATCTTGGAATTTCTCATGGGGTCATCAGTGGGGGCCCTGGTCTCCGAGGAGTCATCTGCCCAGTCTTCCTAATCTTTCAAATCATTCTGGCATGGTGAACGGTCGTAAAATGATGTCTTCATAAGTGCTCCCAGGATATCAGGCACTGTACATACATGGCAACGATCAGTGTTTCACAAGGTAGTCAGTATTTACTGAGATCTGTCTGCATATACTGGTATTCTTGTGCCATTGCCCCTTTCTCAGGTTGTCTCCATCTGCAGGGCATATATACTTTTGCACATATGTGAACAGGTAGGCCTTGTACTGGTTCAGAATCAGCACCAGAGGTAAAATAAAATAAAAAATAATTATTCATACTCTGCAGGATTAATTTGAGAAAGCAGACGTTTTGCCTCTACAGCAATATATTAAAATAAAGTGGATGGCCTCTGTCGTTATTGAAGAGGTCACACCAAATTGATTGCAAAATCTAAAGGTATTGCAAAAATGAGAATTTGCTGAATACTTTTAACTAAAATTGAGGTCTTATTCTGAATACTACTCTTCACCTATTTGATTCCAATAAAGCGATTCTCTCTGAGAAGTTGGCTAGTTTAATCAATGTTAATAAACAGCATAGAATATCTTGTGCTTTAAGCAATGTTGGGTTTCAGTGAGCCATACAGACCAAGAAGTTAACAGGTTCAATACTTGGATTAAAGGCATATGGGAACACCATCATCTCCAAATTTCCCTCTAAGTCACACGCCATCCTGACTTGGTCATATATTGCTGTTCCTTCATTGTCGCTGGGTCAAAATCCTGAAACTCCCTACCTAACAGCATTGTGAAAGCACCTTCACCAAATGCCTGTAGCAGATCAAGGAAGTCCATCAAGGGCAACTAGGGTTGGGCAATAAATGCTGGTCTTGCTAGCGATGCCCACATCCTGAGAATAAATTTTTTAAAAAATATATGCCGACCATTAGTATTTGCTTAGTTGCATCTCCCATGCTGTCTCCTGTGCCTTGTCTGAGGTCACCCCAGAATGGACCTCAACTTTCATCTGTGCAGTGCAACATTTGTTAACGTACCTGAGCATGTTTGTCTTGTGCTGGCTTGTAATTGGCACCCAGTAGCAATTAAGAAAATGAAAAATAATTATTCATGCTACGCTATAAGACCTCAGAAAATACCAACCATCAATGCTTCATGCTGACAGTCAGCATTCACAGAGTTGTGTCAGCAGTTGTTGCCAAAATTCATGTGGCGCCCGTACAGGCTCATGACAAAATGGCACCTAGAGGCGCTTAAGTACTTCAAACTGTCAGGGGAGATATATTGCAGAGACTTATCATGTAAATTAGAGTGGGGAGACGATGTGATGTAAAATGTATCAAGCAGCCTGTTTTATGTGAGGGCAGGGCTATGGGAGAGATCTCTCCCAAATTATATGATTCATTGGGGGACCTATTACCATAGATTTGCATGCTATTTGAGGAGGTAATGAGGCTCACATGTGACAGCAGTGTAACTTGCCAAAAATTCTAAAATATATTAATCACAGAGCTCAGAGCGCAACGAATCAAACCTCATTCTCCAACCCGTGTACATCATCTGGACAGCTTCCCGCTGGGAACAGAGTCTTAAACTACTGGTCCTAGCAAGTCATCTTTCTTATCATAATCAGCCTGGTCACCACTTTATTTTCTTGTAGTCGTTCAAGGGCCTTCTCATTCATCTTAATTTTTGTCTAATTAATTTTCAACATATGCCTAAAGCATTGTAATACAATACTTTTCTGAACATTTAGAAAATGAAAAACAAATCTAATCATGTTGTGTGGGTTTCTTTTGACCACCAGTGATCGATAATGGGTCCTTTTCACTAAAACTTCAATTAGTACAAATGCATCCTGCCTACTGGATAATCAATGACGTGGACACCGGTAAAAAGCACTGATGCTTCCCTGTAGATCAACTGTAAATATAAATGAATCCTCCACACTGGACAGTCTTGGAAAACAGATCCACACTTAGCATGTGACAACCAGGGATTAGGCAACGATCCCGCTGCTGTAACTAGGAATTAGCTGCAGACATTCCCCAACCTCAGGGTGACTTGCACTTTCACCAGCATTAGAGGAACTCCAAAACCTTGCCATGTTAATGTTACAAATATGCAGTTGCTAGTTTACAATGGATATACATGTAAAAGCTCTCTTGTAAAACACGGATCACAGTTAATTACTGAGAATGGGGCCAAATCTTATGTTACTGGTAAGTGAACCATCTCCCAGCAGAACTGGAACAAGTACATTTTCCAACTTATAAATCTTCACTGGCAAGCCGTTGGCTGTTTCTTTGGCCTTCTTTGCTCTTATACGAATGATATAATCGTGGAAAGGAAGCTTCAAATTATTATCTTACGCAGACAACACAATACCCATGGGTGTTGTCCAAAATAATGCAGCATATGGACAGGATTAAAAAAGACTTCCAGTGACATAATAAATATTTGAAAATAAAATGTAATCTTTCATCTAACTGTGTGAAGCTTTGTCTCCTACTATGCCACCTCCATAGGCGACAATTAGAATTCATAGAAACCAAATGCAGTTACTTTTCATGTGTGTATGCGTGCATATGTGTGTATGTAAGTAACAATATGAGCAGCAGTTTCTCTCTTGATGGCTCACCAACTTTATGAAATGAATAGTGACATGGCACTGCAATTGATTCCTGATCATACTCTTCCAAAAGGTCTATCTATGTGGATGTCAGGTGAGGATAGAATCCAGGTTGGTTGTGATATCCTCCATGATTAGATAGCATGTCCACACTCACTGTCAAGATTCACGAGGAATCGCCAGTTGAGAAAAGTACCAGAGCCCCAACAGAAAGGAAGGGAAATTGGTGAGGGAAAAAAAAGTCTCTGCAGTATTACTTTTCTTTTGAGACAAAATTAATCATTTTCCAAAGCATAAATTAAATTTAGAAATTGTATGATTTCTGGACTCTTATTTTTTGATTTTTAAATTGTTTCAACAGGCCTCAGAGTGAGTGGAGGGGCTGGTGGCTGAAATGTTCCTCAGATGAAGGGAGTGGTGTGGATTAAGGTCCAACATCTTGTTCGGGGGAGGCGGGGGGGGAATAGGTTTGGAAGCTGAAATCTTGCTCTGCACAAACATTATCAAACCATGACTACAGTTGGAGGAGTGTGATTTGTGTAAGAAAACTCCAGTACTAAGATTTATAGCATCATTGTTCGTGCCATTAAAGTAAACTGATTTTTTAAAATTAACCGTATGACTCAGTCCAGGAGCTTGTCTGCAAAAATAATAATGATCTGGATTTTGTGGTAGTAATGATGGTGAAACTGTCAGTGTTCGCCGTCATTACCCCTCTGAAACTGACTGGAACTTCAGGATTTAGCGCATGCGCAGATAAACACGGAAATCCTAAAGTTGCGGTCAGTCATTCACGGTTCCGCCACAGGTTGCGCTGTGGAACTCCCCAGAGCCAGCAATCAATTGAAATCACATAGAAGGATGAAAATTTGCCGTTTTACAATGGAATATCAATGTTAACCACCCCCCCCACCTCCTCCCCATATATGTGTATGTCTCAATCTTTACTTTGCTCTCTCAAATTTATACAATAGTAAATTACAATCTGTGCATTTTACTTCCTGGTTTGCTGTCTTTGAGAATTCTTCAATGTGATTGGCTGCTTAGCCAGCTTTATGACATCACTGTTGCTGGATGCTAAGGATTTGCTTCATTTGATGCCAGATTTAAACTATCAGGAGAGCTCAAATGGCAGCTTTCTTCAAGGTCAGCAGTGAGCACTGTTGCTTTGTCGTTGATCGCAAATTCCCAGCCACTCTATTGAACAAATCCTTTTTTTTAAATTGCGCAATTTCTTTTGTCTAAGATGTAATTTTCTCTCCTTCCAAAGGTGGTAATTTGTGCTGAGATAGGCCTCTCTAATATGTCACCCAACTGACTATTTTAGATGTGTAAACCAAAACAGTGAGTGCTGTCAGGTTATTCAATATTGGGCATCTAGGCCAAAGCCGAACTTGTTCTTGCCTAAATTCAGGATACTTACACATCCTTTATGAGGTGCACAAAGTTGGGCTGCTTTTTTATTTTATCTCTCAGTTTGCGAATGCTTCCAGTGCTTCCATTTCTGACCTGACTAAACTCAACTAACTCACTATGGACTGAGGAACAAGCTTGTGAAGTTGGTAATTGTGTGGCTCAGTATCACACCACACTATAATTTTAACTATGGAAGCTCTCCCTCCTATTTGCTAGCCCCTTCGCTTCCAACTCCCTCATCTTGACTCAATTATCCTGCCCCTTCTACCCCTACTTGACCTAAAAAAAATCAAATTAGTTTTGGCTATCTGTATGCAACACCACGGGAGATTGGGTAGTGGTTTATTACAATTGAGTTCCTGATTGTGGTTGATGAGAAGTAATTCCTTTTTTTCACCAAAACTTACAAGCTGGGCGCTAATTCAGTTTAATCCTCACTTTGATGATGCAAAATCTGGAAATTTGTGCAAAATAAGGACATTTGTGCAAAATATGGACATTTGTGAAATGGAAATCAATGTCCACTATCAAAATACTGATTTCCCATAACCAAATTACCACTATAATACCAGCCATTAAAAAGGCCCAGCACTACTACACAGGTCTGTCCATCACCGTCCCCATGGCAGCTGGAATCAGAGCGACTCATCATCAAACAATACTACCTGCATTCCACCAACCAACAAATGGCCTGCACTGGACTAACAGTATTGGGTGCACTTTTTAAACTTTAAGAAAATACTGAAAGCTATTTTTTCCTTTTCTGAAACAGCAGATCGTGTTGCTCTCTTTGGTTATAGTCACAGCTATGAAATGGTCACTGCATGCATGAGTACCAGAATAGGTTCAGTGCAAAGATGCTTATTAAAAATGCCACGTTGGTCTGTTGGAGCTCCTGGAAACATCATATTGAATCATTTAAATGTTCGGAGGATGAAAACGCCCCTGCCCATATTCTCCTAACATTAATTAGCTGTCAGCAGCACAGAATCCTGTGCATGCATCAAAGAGCTCCCTCGTCATTCCACTATGGTGCCATATAAGCCACAGGTAGAACAAATTTACAAATTAGGGCATTACAAATCTGAGAGATTTGAGAAATCAGACAATGTTTCCTTTTCAGATCTCTATTGAAAACTATACATTTTTAGGTATCTGTGACAGGATAAGACTCGTCAACACATCAGGCTAGATTTTGCACTTTGCACCCCACTGCCCATATCTCGGCGGTAATTGGATGGTTTGAAGAAAAGAATTCATCCATACCGCTCGATCAGTGCCGAGAATTAATGCCTTAATTTTCACCTTAATGTATCCTGGCGCTGGCGGTGGCGGCAGTCTTTGGCAGCGGGCGACCATAGTCCTTGTGTAAGGCTGATCCAAATCGTCCTTAATGTGCATCAGTGAATTTATTTTTTCCTCACTTTGTGCGGATGCACAATGGATTTTTTTTTAACCCGCATTTCGGGGGTCAGGAGTCATCTCATGCATGCACAATTGAGTAAGGGAGGGGTAAGGAAAAGGAGTAGGAAAGTTGAGTACAATTGACAATTATTCTAACTAAAACTAAAATGGCAGAAGATTTAACGGTCGCGATGGACGTGGAGCCCGAGGCGAACATGGGAGGAAAAGGGCTAAACATTCTTCAATGGAAGCCCGCTGGGACCAATTGACCCGGGGTAGTCATGGCCAGCCCAACCTGCAAGTATATCAGCGAATATGGACAGAAATTGCCGAGGCGTTGTCCTCGGTCGCCCAGATCCGTCGGGGGCCAATCCAGTGCAGACATTGTTTCGATCCCAAGAGTAAGTAAAAACTTTAATAAATGCAATCATTCAATGATTCATTAGTTAAAATGTGAAAATGCCATACTGTGCATTTCTTAATATCGCTAAATTTGGAATTACCATAAACGATGTTATTATATTGGTTTGTTGTAATTAATAAAATGTGTTCATCATGCATAACTTGGAAGGTGACGGTGCATTATTGGGACAGTGTTGAAAAGCATTGTGGGTGTTTACTACTACTTATGCAATTATATTAAACTATGGTTTTGTCATATTTTCAGAAAAAAATCGCTTTCAACCGAGACGAACGTCGCCGCACTGGGGGAGGGCCAGCAGAGCTGCAGGAGCTGAGTGACTGGAGGAGTGGGCCGCAGCCCTCATTGGGGCACATGATAGCTCGGCCACTCATGGTCGTGCTGATCCGATGCCAGCGCTACGTGAGTAATGCATGATCCCCGGGATGTGCATAATGCATATACTGTATGCTAAAGCTAGTACCATTATGAAATATTATGAGAATGCCATGCTCGGTCAGTAATTCTGTACATGTTCATTTCATGTAGTGTATCTTGGTGAAATATAATGCAGTAATGTTGCGCCTCCACACATTCATGAACAATGTAAGCTATAAAATGTAACCTTCACCCTCCCTCCCTCTCCCCCCATCTTCCCTCACTTCCTCGCCCTTCTGCTTACCTATTCTGTCTTATTTTATAGCTGAAGAGGAGCACTTAGTAGTGTTTAGAGAGGAGCAGGAGCAGGAGGATGAACTTGCTCAAGTGTAACTAATGCTCGACGCGCCGCAGGAAGTCGAACTTGAGGTGCTGCAGTCCATCGAAGGGTCCCTCATGTCTGTGACCACCTCTTCCTCAGCTGGATCTATTTTTCATGGATTTGACTCCGAGGAAGTGGCCGGACCAAGCGTTGTGCAGCAGTGCACACTGAGTGTCGTAGTCCCCGTGCGTAATCCGAGAAGGCTGCTTCGAAATGATATCAATGCTGCAAGACAGGCAGACGCACAGATGGACATGGTTATGCTGACGAGGGTGAGCATTGACATAGGTCAACAGCTCCTCGAGGCAATTGGTGCACTCACATGGAGGAGGCGGATTGCGATGATACAGCGAATCGCTGATTCCGTGGATGCCTCGAGGTGGCTAGTGGAATCGGGGAATGACACTGAACCCCAAGGTGTTGCACCAATCATGCCTACAGCACATGGGAGTCAGGAGAATGCAGACCCTACCACCTCTCCACATTCCCCACACTTGGCGCTGCCATGACACCCCGCCTTCTGCAGCGCACTGCTGCACAACGCCCTGGCAGCGATTCAGACAGAGGCAGTGGCAGGGGCACATGCCTTCCAAACAAACATTTGGGTGTCAGGTGGAGAGGGGAGGGGGAAAGGCGGTGATCACAAATAAAATAAAAATGCTTCCTGTTTCGGTCAATGATTGTGGGGGGGGTGGTGGGTGGGTTGATGTGCCTTGTTGTTTATAGTTACTGTAAAAATGTATTCTATTTTGTTGACTGTTAGTGGGTGGGTGCTGTTTATTATGAAAAATTGTTTACTGTTTGGGGTATTGTGTTGTGTGTTAAAAGTGCATTGTTTACTTATTTAAATCTTGTTAATTTTTTTATTTTAAGTATTTCTAATTATTTATTATTTCTTAATTTACTTTACACTCAGCCTTTTTCAAAATTAAAATTACTTTTATTGAACTTGAAATTTTTTGTGCTGTTTCTCACTCAATTTTGCGCAATGAAGGGTCAATACAATCAATGCAAGGGTTACAAACAATGGTAAATTTAACTTAACTCATAATCATTCAAGCAAAGAGTTCATTTATGAGCTGCTGACGTAACAGTCTTGCTGCTGCTGCGTAAGCGCCACAGGTCTTCTCCAGCGGTGTTGGGGTGGCTGGTATCATGGTTTCATCGCTAGACACCTCCTCGACCTCCTGTTCCTCACCTTCCTCTTCCACTTCTCGAACTGGTTCGTCCACTATGTCCTGAGGTGGACCTGCAGTCCCCTGCGGCATTTCCTGCCCCCTTCTGATTGTAGTGTTGCACAATTTGGCAATGAACTCCGTGACCTGCTGCGGATGGCATTGTAAGTTGCCTTCTGAGTGGTCCAAGCATCTGAAGCGCTGCTTCAGCCCTCCAAATGTCTTTTCGACTATATTGCGTGTGGCTATGTGGCTTTGATTATAGCGGTGCTCAGCTCATGTCTGGGGCTTATGGAGGGGGGTCAAGAGCCAGGTGGCAAGGCCGTATCCTTTATTAACAAGCATCCAGCATTAACCTTCTGGCTGATTTTTAAAGTAGTTGGAGACAGTGTTCTCACGCAAGATGTGCGCATCATGAATGCTCCCCTGGAAAATTGGCATTTACTGCCATGATTATTTGATTGTGGTTGACAACAAGCTGCACGTTCAGGGAGTGGAATCCTTTTCGGTTACATCTTGTAAAGGTGCTCGCAGGGCAATGTGCATACAGTCGATTGCACCCTGTACCTTAGGGAAGTTTGCTATTCTCGAGAATCCCACAGCCTTTTCACTCTGTGCCTCCCTGGTCATTTGGAAGATTATAAAGTCAAGGGTTTCATGCATAAAGGGCTTCAGTCACCTGTCCAATGCAGCAATATGTGACGTGCTGAGAGATGCAACATATGTCGACAGCCAATACTTGAAAGGAGCACAATGCATAGAATGAAAGTGCCGCAGTAACCTTAACCTCAATGGGCAGTGCAGTCCTGATGGTGCTGGTAGGCTGCAGGTCTCCCTTAATTAGCTGGCATCATCATCATCATCATAGGCAGTCCTTCAGAATCGAGGAAGACTTGCTTCCACTCCTGAAGTGAGCTATTTGGTGGCTGAACAGTCCAATAAGAGAGTCACAGACTCTGTCACAGGTGGAACAGATAGTCGATGAGGGAAGGGGTGGGTGGGACTGGTTTTTCGCACGCTCTTTCCACTGCCTGCACTTGATTTCTGCATGCTCTCGGTGTTGAGACTCAAAATGCTCTGCGCCCTCCCGGATGCACTTTCTCCACTTAGGGCGGTCTTTGGCCAGGGACTCCCAGGTGTCAGTGGGGATGTCGCACTTTATCAGGGAGGCTTTGAGAGTATCCTTGTAACGTTTCCACTGCCCACCATTGGCTTGTTTGCTGTGAAGGAGCTCCGCATAGAGCACTTTCTTTGGGAGTCTCGTATCTGGCATGCGAACTATGTGGCCTGCCCAGTGGAGCTAATCGAGTGTGGTCAGCGCTTCAATGCTAGAATGTTAGCCTGGATGAGGACGCTGATGTTGATGCACCTGTCCTCCCAGGGCATTTGTAGGATCTTGCGGAGACATCGTTGGTGATATATCTCGAGCGACTTGAGGTGTCTACTGTACATGGTCCATGCCTCAGCCATATAGGAGGGTCGGTATTACTACAGCCCTGTTGACCATGAGTTTGGTGGCATATCTCACTGATGACCTCTTTTCCGAAGCGCAGCCTTCTAACGCACGTGTTCTCGGAAAAGTCCAGGTATGATCGCTTATCCCTGTAAATGCATTGTGGGTAAGGTCTCTTCCTCCTCAGCAGTCTGCCACCTCTGTGATTGGGCACATAATGCTCCTCAATAAACCTTCTCCAGTTGCACTCTGCAGCATGTAACCAGTAGCCAGCATTGTTTGAGAAATTACAGGCCCCATTTTTTTTTAAAAAGGTAAATTTATTGTAAATTGTTCAAAAATTAATCAAATGTCTTTACTCTCTCCTCAAATTAAAGCATAGGCTTTTATAAACCCCTGAAATTAAAAGCATTCCTGTAAAACAACAATAAAATGCACTCAAAATAATTTAAGTTTAACCTGCATTTTAATCCAGCTGTAGCTCTGATTACAAAATGGCGTCCACATCGCTGGGTCAGGGGCTCATAGCGATTTTGATAGCGGGTGGTATTCTGGGCAATTTTTAAAAAAATCTCAAAATAGCACTGGGCGGTCTTGCGGGCGGTGGACGACATCCAGAAGGGAATATTGATGGCATCTACTGGGCGGGCAGTTGAATTTACTGCCAGCAATCATTTGAACCCGAAAATACCGCCAGTGATAATCGGGCGATGTATGGGTGAAAATCTGCATATCTATCTAAAATCGGGCGGTAAGGCAATGAAAACGCTAAAATGGGCTCTAAATTGGGCGGTAATTGAACAATCAGAATGCAAAAGTCTAGCCCTATACACTGTCTAAGATTATATATGAAACATGGGTACTGGGAAAAATACTAGAGGACTTTCAGTGCACCCAGTGAGAGTCAGCACCTTTGGAAGAAGTGAAAGTGTTGTTACCTCCAGACTTGACTATTCCAATTCCCTCCTGGCTGGCCTCCCGACTTCCACCCTATATAAATAGAGCTCATCCCAAACTTTTCTGTCTTTTTTTAACTCACACTAAGCTCCAGTCACTCACCACCCCTGTGCTCACTACCTACATTGGCGAAGGTCCCTGAACGCCTTGATTTTCAAATTCTCATCATTGAGGTCAAATCCCTCCAGGGCCTCGCCTCTCTCTATCTCTGCAACCTCCAGCCCTAAACCCCTCCCTGAACTCTGCACAATTCTCGTTCTTTGTGCTTCCCTGACTTTCTTTGGTCCACCATCGGCAGCAGTGCCTTCAGCTTTCCATCTCTTTTGAGAGGCTCTTTAAATCCTACCTCTTTGACCAAGCTTTAGGTTACCTAACGTCTCCTTCTTTTGTCTTATTATGCTCCTGTGAAGCACTTTGGGATGTAACACTGCATTAAAGGTGCTATAAAAAGGCAAGTTATTACTTTGTGTGGAAGAACAGGATATTTAATTCAGAACTATGCATAAGTTACATTGTGGGATTAGGTATTAATCTGATAGCACATTGTGGGAAATGGAGAAATGTAAACATTCAATTATGTTTCTAGCAGTTCACTATTTTCAGAAGATCAAATGTTATTTCCCCACAGCCTGAAACCTCACAATGCTTCTGTTCTAAATATGTAAGGGAAGGTATAACACAGCGTGGCACTAATTTCCACAAGTCAAGGAGGTGCCAGTTTGCATTTCTGCTGGGTACAATGTTAACTAGTCTCAACTGGCTGGCAATGGAGGTAGTGCAGTTGGCCTCACAGGCCCCAGTGTAAGGAAAGAAAATAGTGACAACAGATCCCACTCACACTGCTCTCAATAGTTCCTGCTGACAGTGCGCTATTTGTTGATGTGAGGCATGGGTAGTATAAACTCAGATGTGGTGTGCCCAACAAATGAACTGTCTGCCAATATTGAATATCCAAGATACTTTGGAGAAGAGCAGAAGACCTGTGGAACAATACCTCAGCATAAGTATTTTGTTCAAAAAAGAGTGTAAAGATAAACCAAGCAATTCCAGGCCAGTCAGTTTAGCCGGGGTAGTGGGGAAAATTTTAGAAACAGTGATCAGGGACAAAATTAACAGATGACCGTTATTAATTAAGGAAAGTCATCACGGATTTGTTAAAGGGAAATCATGTTTAACCAACTTGATCGAGTTTTTTGATGAGGTAACAGGGTTGATGAGGGTAATGTGGTTAACGCGGTGTACATAGATTTCCAAAAGGTGTTCGGCAAAGTGCCATGTAATAAGCTTGCCAGAAAAGTTGAAACCCATGGAATAAAAGGGACAGTGGCAGCATGGATACGGATTGGCTATGTGATAGGAAACAGAGTGTGATGATGAACGGTTGTTTTTCGGATTGGAGGAAGGTATACAGTGGTGTTCCCCAGGGGTCGGTTCTAGGACCACTTTAAAAAAAAAAATAATTGTTTATGGGATGTGTGCATCGCTGGCAAGGCCAGCATTTATTGCCCATCCCTAACTGCCCTTGAGAAAATGGTGTTAGCCGCCTTTTTGAATCGCTGCAGTCTGTGTGGTGAAGGTACTCCCACAGTGCTGTTAGGGAAAGAGTTCCAGGATTTTGACCCAGTGGCGATATAGGATGGTGTATGACTTGGAGGAGGACATGAAGGTGGTGGTGTTCCCATGCAACTGCTGCCCTTGTCCTTCTAGGTAGTAGAGGTCACGGGTTTGGGAGATGCTGTTGAAGAAGCCTTGATGAGCTGCTGAGTCCACCTTGTAGATAGTACACACTGCAGCCATGGTGCGCCGCTGATCGAGGGAGTGAATGCTTAAAGTAGTGGATGGGGTACCAATCAAGTGGGCTGCTTTGTCTTGAATGGTGTCGAGCTTCTTGAATGTTGTTGGAGCTGCACTCATCCAGGCAAGTGGAGAGTATTCTGTCACACTCCTGATTTGTGCCCTGTAAATGGTGGAAAGGCTTTGGGGGAGACAGGAGGTGAGACACATGCTGCAGAATACCCAGCTTCTGACCTTTATGGTCAATGGTGACCCTCAGGATGTTGTTGGTGGGGGATTCGCTGCTAGTAATGCTATAGAATGTCAAGGAGTGGTGGTTAGACTTTTGCTTGTTGGAAATAGTCATTGCTTGGCACTTGTATGGCGCCTAAGTTACTTGCCACTAATCAGCCGAAGTCCGAATGTCGTCCAGGTCTTGCTGCATGCGGGTCCATTATCTGAGCAGTTACGAATGGCACTGAACGCTGTGCAGTCATCAGCGAACATCCCCATTTCTGACCTTATGATGGAAGGAAGGTCATTGATGAAGCAGCTGAAGATGGTTGAGCCTAGGACACTGCTCTGAGGAGCTCCTGCAGTGATGTCCTGGGGCCATGATGATTGACCTCCAACCACCACAACCATCTTCCTTTGTGCTAGATATGACTCCAGCCAGTGGCGATAATTCCCCCTGATACCCATTGACTTTAGTTTTACTAGGACTCCTTGATGCCACAGTCAAACAAATGCTGCCTTAATGACACTCAACTCACCTCAGGAATTCAGCTCTTTTGTCCATGTTTGTACCAAGGCTGTAATCAGGTCTGGAGCCGAGTTGTACTGGCGGAAACCAAATTGGGCATCAGTTAGCAGATTATTTGTGAGTAAGTGTCGCTTGGTAGCACTGTCGACGACACCGTCCAACACTTCGCTGATGATTGAGAGTAGACTGACGGAGCGGCAATTGACTAGATTGGATTTGTCTTGCTTTTTGTGGACAGGATATACCTGAGCATTGTCGGGTAGATGCCAGTGTTGTAGCTATACTGGAACAGTTTGGCTAGAAGTGCGGGTAGTTCTAGAGCACAGGCTGCTTTTCTTGATATATATTCATGACTTGGACCTGGGTGTATAGGGCACAATTTCAAAATTTGCAGATGACACAAAACTTCGAATTATAGTAAACAGTGAGGAGGAGATTGATAGACTTTAGGAAGACATAGACAGGCTGGTGAAATGGGCAGACACATGGCAGATGAAATTTAATGCAGAAAAGTGAGAAGTGATACATTTTGGTAGAAAGAATGAAGAGAGCACATATAAACTAAATGGTACAATCCTAAAGGGGGTGTATGAACAGAGAGACCTGGGGATATGTATGGACAAATCATTGAAGGTGACAGGGCAGGTTGAGAAAGCAGTTCAAAAGGTGTACAGCCTGGGCTTCATAAATAGAGGTATAGGGACTGAAATTGCCCCTCTCCTATAGGCCCATTACTGCCTCTAAGACCAGGGGCAGATGGATGGCCCAACCCATCCAAAATTGCCCCCGGGCCAGGAGTGGCAAGGATGGGTTTTCAAGCTGCCCAGTCGGGCACGCACCGACCGCCAGTGACCCCTTCCCGCCCCGCGTGGGAAATTTTCCAGTGGGAGCGGAATGGCCGCTGGTCGGTGCTACTTAAAGGTGTGTCCGTCCTTAAAGGGGAAGGTGCACTGCCGCGGATGCCATTTTTTTTTTTTACTTGTCAGCCGACTCCGAGGTCGGCCCGACAATGGTGGCCATGGGTTCGGCTCCTCTTGTGTGCCAGGCTAAATTAAACAGTCTCAGCTGGACAGAGGTGGAGAAATTATGACTGAGGCCTTAGTACGCTGACAAGAAAAGAAATAAACACTTGCATTTATATAGCATCTTTTACGACCGCAGGATGACCCAAAACGCTTTACAGCTAATGAAGTACTTTTAAAGTGTAGTCACTGTTGTAATCTTCTCTTCTTAGGCAGTCCCCCAGAGTCCACACTAAGATGAGTTCTATGGTGAATGATGAGACTAATACAGGACCTACAGTCTCTCTCACAGGTGGGGCAGATGGTGGTTGGAAGGATGAGTGGGCGGGGTGCTTGATTTGTTATATGCTCCTTCCGCTTTTTGTATGTGGCTCCTGCGTACTCCCAGTGAAGAAACTCAGAGTGTTAGATGCCTTTCTGGATGTGCCTCTTCCACTTTGAGCGGTGTTGGCCCAGGGATTCCCAAGAGTCGGTGAGGATGTTGCATTTTTTCAAGGAGGCTTTGAAAGTGTCCTTGAAGCATTTTCTCTGCCCTCCTGGGACTCGCCTGCCATGACGTAGCTCGGAGTAGCGTGCTCATTTCGGAAGTCTAGAATCGGGCATGCAGGCAATGTGGCTCGCCCACCGGAGATGGTCAAGCGTGTTCAATGCCTCATTGCTAGGGATGTTGGTCTGAGGGAACACTATTATAATAGAGGAAACATGGCAGCCAATTTGTGCACAGCAATGTCCCACAAACATCAATGTGATAATGACCAGATAATCTGTTTTCTTGTGATGTTGGTTAAGGGATAAATATTGGCCAGGACACCGGGGAGAACTTCCCTGCTCTTCTTTCAATAGTGTTGTGGACAAGTTAAAAAAATACACGCACAGGCATCTTCCACCACTTCAATTGGAGTTCAGGACTGGAACATCGGGTCCTTCGTTGAAACATCCGTGAACTCTTGTGGAAGCACGTCATCCTCGCTCAAGGGACTGCCTATGATAATGATGGGATCTTTTACATCCACCCAAGAGGCGGGACGCAACCCTGGGATAACATCTCATCTGAAAGAAGGCATCTCCTACAGTGCAACACTTGCTCAGTACCGCACTGGATTTTGTGCTCAAAGATTAGTGGGGAAAATTAGTCCAAATTGCTGAATGTGATTGTTGCTTGGCAATTCCTACTGAAAATGTGCATTTATAGGCACTGGACCATGGCAGGTCAGGCTCAGTTGTAATGACTCCCATGGTCAAATAACACTAATACTCACTGTCCTGGTTCACATGCGTAGAATGACCACTTGCTCGAGGAAGGAGTCATTTTTCGATGCATTACCCAATCTGTGCCATCAAGTCCAGAGTTGGAAATAAAAGGATATATTTTCGCCCTGTTACATTTACCAACATGTAAATCTGAGAATGCAATTGAGTATTCTGCTTCATTCTTACATCTACTTTGTTGCTAAAAATAACAAATGCAGTCAAGTGTATCCTGACTGACACAAATCTGAAGAAAATCAGTTAAAAACATATACACTGCACTTAACTGTTATTAGTATCAATAGTCAGTCCTCTGGGGTTGGTTTTACAGAAACAACTATGTGGATACCCATTATTCAACCAGTAAAATAGTTTAGCATCAAGGAGGAAGACAAGGGTCCTTCTGTGAAGGATATTTGTTGAAAACAGTCTTTGGGGAAATTATTGTTTTCAAAATAAGTACAATGTCTGGAGGATATGGATCCCCAAACGCAGCAAGTTTAAGAAGTTATTGTTTTAGCCACTGGGATATCCGCTGCATGGGGCACAATTAAGAGCAATTGTCTATTATTAGCCTCTCCTGACAGTTGAATATGAATTTTATTTTTCCAAATATGCAAACAGCATTTGTGTCGGGCAGACACAGATAAAACCACTTATGCATATTTCAGGGCACCAATGATTTCTCGTGCTGACCCTAGGGAGATGGCATCTAAGGTCAAGAAAGGCTAGTGTTCTCGCTGAAATCAGGGTAGCATCAAACAAGCTCAAAATTTCCCATTCCTTGTTTTTGCCTCCCAATATGCAGGAGCTCATACTTCACATTCAAATTGTATCTGCCACCTGTTTGCTCATTTTGCTAACCTGCTTATGTCCTCCTAAATGGTTTTACAACCCCCTCACTATTTCTCAAACTCCCTACTTGTGCGTCATCAGCAAATTTGAATATTGTGCTCTCGAGTTGAAATCATCTATATAGTTAGACAGAGGGACAGAAATAAGTATAAATAGACAGGCAAACTGATAGATAGAGAATAAAGATGGACCCAGCACCCTGAGGTACATCATTTCCAGCCTTTCTCCAATGTGAATAACATCTATTAATCATAATCTTTTCTGGTCTATGAAACAACTTTCTATGCATGTCACTTCATTTCCTCTTATACCATATACCTCAATTTTTGTAACAAGCCTCCAGTGAGAAAACATATTGAACAATGTCTGTAAATCCATAGATACCCAATCTACTGCATTCATTTTATCTAAACAATTAATCATGTCTTCAAAAAAGCTCTATTAAATTTGTCATTAACAAATCCAAGTTAGCTGTACTTAATTAACTCATCCATCATGAAATTCTCATTAATGTGATCTCAAATGATGAATTCTAGGGGCTTGTCCACAATTAACATTAAACTAACTAGCCTATAGTCACCACGTTCCTCCTCTTCTCTTTTCTTTAACAAAGGTGTTAGATTGGTTTCTAGATTGGTTAGATTGCATATCAAATCATTGTTAGAGCCAGTACTATCTCCTCTGTTTGACTTCCCTCAATGGCTTACCATCAGGATCTGGTGACTTATCCATAGTTCTGCTAAAAAGAAATTAGAGCCAATTTTTTCTACAATCATTTCTAACAATTGCCTTATATCCTCCTCTAATACACATACATTATCTCTTTCATCATCATTTATAAAAACGGGCACAACATATTTATTTCATATCTCCACAATTAGATATCTCCCTTCATCACTGGGCATTTCTACCCGGCTTTTATTGTTTTTTAAAATCTTTAATAAGGTTATAAAAGCACTTACCGTTTCCTTTTATATTATTTTCTCACCTTTTTATAAATACCCTTTTCACTATTACACTTGCTACATTCTTCATACTTTTTAAAGCCCTAACTTTATCATATGCCTTCTTTTAAAGTTTCAGTTTAGTTTTTATCTACTTATCCATAGTAGTCCATCCTTTGATGCCTCCTGATTTTGCATGACAGGAATTTGTCATTTTTAGACTCTACCCATGGTATATTTGAAGATAGGTGCTGCTCGTTGGGAGTCTCTTAAACTGTCTACATTGCAGAGCTACCCTCTTTTCCTCCATCACTGCAAGACACCTTACTTTGACCATAACACCTATGTTGTCAGACAGAAAGAAATTCACTCCCATCACTGCCATGGTTACACTCCAAAATCTCCTCCTTTGTTAAACCTCACTAATGCCAGGTCTGACTTGGATGGAACCATTTGCTTTGACTATCCTCCACAATTGTTTAATTCTGCATGAGTTTTGTTTGGTTGATCTTTAACATCATCGTAAGTTAACTCGGCCTACTTTCAGAACTTTTCATTAATGTTCATTAACCTATATTTGGAGCATATTCAGAGTATCACTAAACATGGAGAAATATGTCTGCTCTTACTAGCAACATTACACTTCTTGTCTAGTTTTTTTTTTAAATCAACGAAAACAGGAATGACAGCTCTTTTATGCCTTCAGCATTTCTTTTGCTCAAGGTGCTCATTATTTTCATAAAAGTTCTGGAAATCTGAACTTTTTTTGTAATATTCATTAGGGGTAGTTTTGAAAGCCTTAATATAATTCATTGTGAATGATCGAATCACCTGCAATATCTACATGGAGAAAGAGTGTCCTATTATGACCAAAAAGTTAATGAACGCTTCTCAAAATCAGGTCACAGCTGAATTGATCATTGTTAACAACTGGAATGAGTAATTATGATATAAAAAATGACTGTGGATGCATGGTAGACTCTAGCCTCGGGGAAGCAAAAAACTATACCCTTGATTGCACTGCTATCCATTCATCTTTTGTGCACAAAATCTGATCGGACATCTGAACACTGTGAATAAAATCCTTGCAAACTCAGATGTTGTCGCTAAGTAAAGCATAATGGGCTCAAATTTCCTCAACCCCTTTTTCCGGCACACTAACCCAAGATGAGCCGACTTTGTGCGCTCAAAACAGCGCCAAAAAACGTACTCACGATTCTGGCCACTCTGCTGTGTGTCCCGGGTCCTGACGCGGCGTATATAGTGCAGTGGGGGGGCGGAGCTACAGCCCTGTGCCGAAAACAGTGCCAGCAGCTGTCCGCATGCGTGGTGGAGTCTGCGCGCATGTGCAGTAGCTCCTCGTGCTCCCAGCGTGTCCTGCAGGCTGTGAGCGGGACCCGATGCTTGCCACCCCTATCCCTGGCTGAAGGGACAACCCGATGTTCACCACCCCTATCGCTGGCCGAATGCTCTCCCACACCGACCCGCGGGCTATTGAACAGATGGAAACCTGCTGTGCCAACTTGTTTCTGGCAAAAATATGGGGAAGTTGGTTCTATTTTACACATCTTTTGGGAGTATCTCGGCATACAGCCTTTGGAGCCAAGTGGAGAATGGAAACATCGCTCGGCTTAAGTTGTTTTAAGGAGATACCTGTACAAGTAAAAAAATGATTGTGAAGGAGATCTGTAAAAATGTGCAAAGTAATGAGTGACATGAAAAAAGCCTTGTACATGTAAGTAGCTGCTTGTGTTGTTTAAACTACTGTGTGTTTGCAAGGTTCCTTTATTTTCTTTTCATCTTTCCTTAAAACATAGAAACATAGAAAATAGGTGCAGGAGTAGGCCATTCGGCCCTTCTAGCCTGCACCGCCATTCAATGAGTTCATGGCTGAACATTCAACTTCAGTACCCCATTCCTGCTTTCTCGCCATACCCCTTGATCCCCCTAGTAGTAAGGACCTCATCTAACTCCTTTTTGAATATATTTAGTGAATTGGCCTCAACAACTTTCTGTGGTAGAGAATTCCACAGGTTCACCACTCTCTGGGTGAAGAAGTTCCTCCGCATCTCGGTCCTAAATGGCTTACCCCTTACCTTAGACTGTGACCTCTGGTTCTGGACTTCCCCAACATTGGGAACATTCTTCCTGCATCTAACCTGTCTAACCCCGTCAGAATTTTAAATGTTTCTATGAGGTCCCCTCTCATTCTTCTGAACTCCAGTGAATACAAGCCCAGTTGATCCAGTCTTTCTTGATAGGTCAGTCCCGCCATCCCGGGAATCAGTCTGGTGAACCTTCGCTGCACTCCCTCAATAGCAAGAATGTCCTTCCTCAGGTTAGGAGACCAAAACTGTACACAATACTCCAGGTGTGGCCTCACCAATGCCCTGTACAACTGTAGCAACACCTCCCTGCCCCTGTACTCAAATCCCCTTGCTATGAAGGCCAACATGCCATTTGCTTTCTTAACCGCCTGCTGCACCTGCATGCCAACCTTCAATGACTGATGTACCCAGGTCTCTTTGCACCTCCCCTTTTCCTAATCTGTCACCATTCAGATAATAGTCTGTCTCTCTGTTTTTACCACCAAAGTGGATAACCTCACATTTATCCACATTATACTTCATCTGCCATGCATTTGCCCACTCACCTAAGCTATCCAAGTCACTCTGCAGCCTCACAGCATCCTCCTCGCAGCTCACACTGCCACCCAACTTAGTGTCATCCGCAAATTTGGAGATACTACATTTAATCCCCTCATCTAAATCATTAATGTACTTTGTAAGTCTTGGTGCTTTAGGTGCAGGTCTTCTCCACTTCCTTCTATTTTTTATTTGTTCCTGGCCTAAGTTAATTTGGAGTAACTATTCACTGTCCAAACTGGCTTAAATGGCCAAAATAGCTGGTAACGTCCCCTTTTGAAAAAAACACTAAACTAAAAAAAATCCTAACTAACTCACTTACACTGGCGTAAATTAAATGGGGATTTTTAAGATACTCCAGAAAAATCAAGTTGCTCCAAAAAAAATGGAGCAACTCCTGGGCAAATTTGGGCCCAATGTGTGGGTGAAATTTTCCTCCCAAATCCATTTGAACTGTGAAAAACGCCTAGCCAGACGATAATAAATGTTGCCATTCCAAACTTTGATTACATCTGTAAAAGGACGCCTCAAGCTTTATACCACTGAGGTATGGTACTGCTGGCCAAAGGTTGGCAGTAGTGACAGGTCATTAATTAAGAGTATCACACAAGAAGCATATTGTACACTATTAAAATATCAATTGTGCTCATGTGATTTTTCTCACGGTGCATTGATATGTGAAATGCATCTGGTGACACCAGTTCTATGTGATTAATTAAAAACAGAGATTTTAAAAAAACACGTCAATTGCTAGAAGACCAACATTTAATGGGGAAAAAGAGGCAGAGAACCCTAGTTACACAAGAAGAACTGAAGTCTGCTGATTCAGAAATGATAGATACTTTTAGCTGCCACTATACTGAGAGTCAATTTATTCAGCAAATATAATGACATACAATACAAAATGCAACAATTTGTATGAATGTCTTTACTTATGCTTCTTTCTTGGAGACCAACTTCAAGTTTAAGCATGTAGAAGACAATTTTGGAAGTGAGTCTTGCACTTGCAGAGAGGTCATCAACACTGTGACAAAATGCAGTCAAGAGGAAAGAAAAAAGGGATATGACATTACAGTTCGACAGAAAAGGTGCAATGTAACATATGTACTGCCACATGGGATTTTGAACTAGCTGTGCCTGGTGTACCTTTTTTGCTTGACATGTAATGTGCTGTGCGCACTGATGACAGCTGTTTTGTTCGAAAGAGGCTTCAGGGCGACAGTGACTTTTAAATTCATAGTGAGTTGCTATTTTTGTAACCAGCTTTGCCATTCCAGGAAGAAGACCTACTGTAATCTTTCAAGTCTACCACAGCATACTACTTGTACCTGGAGGCACCTGCTCGAAAAATTAGAAAGTCTCCTTGTTCAAGTACCTCAGCAGTTAAAACTCATAACGTGATTCTTGACAAACTATTCCTTGAAGTTTTTTGCTGAACTCCTGAGCCCTAAATGCTCAGATCTGCATTCAACTTTATGGGACTTTTAAACCCTGATGTTTTATAAAGTAGTGCTGGGGTAGAGGTGCTCAAATGGAGACCCGGTAACTCTTTGCACCACTGCCTATTGTTTATTTTCCTTACTGATGCTGTATCTAGATTCCCATTTTTGAAAGAGAGAGAATTTTGTTCCACACTACTAGTTTTAATGGGAGACCAGACATAGCTTTGTGAGACCCACAAAAATGTCAAGCCTCCAGAAGTTTGGTTGTGTATATTAAAGAACGCCAATGACTGCAGGTGTACTGTGCATCTGCACAGTGCTCCATTAATGTAAAACCACCTATTTCACACCAATAATTGCTGCTCCTTCTCATTTGTTTTCTCTCATGTAGAAATAGCTGCCACACTTTACCAGCTGGGAGGGTGGATCTGATTACA
Source organism: Pristiophorus japonicus (assembly GCF_044704955.1). NCBI lineage: Eukaryota > Metazoa > Chordata > Chondrichthyes > Pristiophoridae > Pristiophorus > Pristiophorus japonicus. The sequence goes on along the minus strand of NC_091982.1, from coordinate 89,509,334 downwards.
AATTCCTCCATGGTTTTATAGCTCAGCCAGTTGGAAGGCCACCAAAGCTGGTTAAGTTAATCAACATAGCAGTTATTCTCCAGGATGAGAAGCCTCATCCTTCACCGTGAACCCACAAAACCATATCATGCGCCTGTTACATCTTGCAACCGGTTAACCTGGTAATGGAGAAGATCCATTTTAAATAGCAAAATCAGGCAATTAAATATTTTTCTTGTTCTATTGATTAACTTTGCAAATCTAAACTATTGAATAACGGGGATCAGATCTATACAAATCTGTTGTTAAGTGAAGTGTTTGGAAGGGACAGATGGGCTCGAGAGTTATTGCTGAAGCTCGAAAATCACAGATGGCATGAATAAAACGGGCGCTTTTACTAACTCAGATCACTGAAAGATTATTAAAGGGACTGCACCATCATAAACAGTGTTGTCACTGAGTTTATTTAATGAGCAGCAAAAAGAAAATGCACAATGCATATTAAAATTGTGTTAATATGCTTTTTGTGCGATATAGTTAATTCATTGCCTTGGATTACCCTCTTCATTATCACCACCGGTGACAGGCCTCCTGTAACCATCAATATTTCAGCCTAGTGTTATTCAGCTCAAAAAGCGTTCTCCAGATACAAGTCAGGTTTGAAAGGACAGACAGTAACTGTATTGCCAGGTGTTTTCAATTTAAGTGGGCATAGCAAGAACTGCTCACATGCATATTATCGTGCTTTCCTTAAATCCTGTTGCCAACACAGATAAATAATGGTTTCTCAGAAAATCATTTCTATCTATAAATATGTTTTCCCCCCTATGTCTCTTTAAGTCATGCACAGTTTTCTGGTGAGACTGAATAGGGGACTTATGTTACTGTCCGTTGTGTCATTGTACTGCAAAATGGGCAGAGTTAACTCATCCATGTACTTTCCAGACATCTAAAATAAGATCAACTGTTTGCCAGATAGGGAACTGTAAGTATGATTTGACAATGCACGTTTCTATAGTGAGGCATGATGGTGCAACACATTTCATCAATGGAGCATCCTCCTCTTGCAAGTTTCCATTTTCCAAATGTTCTGTCTTCCTCACCAAAAAGTGTTCGTTCGCAGAGGGTACTTTCCCATCAGCAACAGCAGCTATCCTGCACTGCAACCAATTGACCATTCGTCACGTAAAGCCTGACTAGCGAGTGGCGGTAGGCTTTTCGACAGTGCAAAACATCACAGCTTAGCCTGATCCTGTTTACACCTGATATACATGTGCACTTCCTGCAGGAATTACAATCCAATGCAAGAACCAGTTCGGACTTTCCCTCTCCAGCCAAGGGGTATTTATCAAAATTGGAGAGCCTCCACCATTGGTTAAGATCAACTAAAGATGCTTGTATACTGTGCTAGCACCACCAGTTCCAAACACAAGGTCTCGTGCAGCAGGTGGCAGTACCCAAGATGAAGTTGCTAGATTCACTAAGCTTGTGGACCTGGAAGATCTGCTTATGACTGGGTCTTCTAGGCTGTCAGCTGTAAGTGAATCTGGTGAATTTAAGTTGCCGTTGGCTGCAGTGAGCTACATGTGAGGAGCTGGCAACACTAGAGCGATATAGAAGTGAATTAACTCAGGAATCAAAGTGTAAACCTTCATTGGACTGTATGGCTCATCACCAAATCAGATGGTGCATTCAGTCATAGAGCCACAGGGAAAGGCCTTTGATTGTTCAATTTAGGCTCGAATCCCCATCCCTACTTATTTCAATTTACTTCTCGATTGTTCCATGTTCTAAAGCAAAAATTCATTATTAGATTTTAATTACAATGAAAGGAAATATAGAATGAAACACGATAGGGACGGTGTTACCAGGTTGTAACAGACTCAAGGGGTCCTGATGGCATTTCTGTGAATATAATTTAGTTTGTAATACTGTCCCACTTCATTTTATTTTACACAATAGCTCAACTATATTTAGTTTACTTATGCACATAGACACACCTTTTATCATGGTTTGTAATGTTGATGATGCTGATTCGATTACTGAGACTGACCATACATACTTATTGAAGCAATGAATGTGCATATCACATGAAAAGATGAGGCGATATTGAAGAGTGCATATTAATGTACTCCAGGTAATAGCGAGACCAAATACAACAAAGAGATCTTGGCCCAGAAATTGCGGTTGGAGGCTTCCCGCGGGCAGATGTCTCTGACCACAATAATTTCTATGAAAGTACCTGGTGGTCCCGGAGGTTCGGCGACTTGCGGTCCTTGGATTCTATGCGAAGCCCAGCGTAGGGGCTCACGAATTCCAGGATCACACGTGGGCCGGCGCAACCTATCAGAGTAGGAGGATCCCCATTCATACTTATAGCAATTCCGTATGCACAGAGCTGCCATAAGTATGAATGGGAATACCCCCAAAAACACATACTGAAAATAATTTTTAAAAACACATTACATATTTCAAATTAATTAAAATGCAATTTAATTAAATATTTTATACAAAAAGTTATTTTATTGAATTTAAATAAAATATGTTTTAACAGGGCTAAAAATAAACTTACCTTAATGGACAGGTTTTTAATATATAAATGAGTGTTAACATTTTATTTTTCTATTTTTTTAAAACTCTTATGCTGGCAAAAGCAGGCCTTACGCCTGCGTTTACCAGTGTAAGAATTTGACGGACTTGCGCTGGGCAGGAGTTGGGCAAATAGACCAACTCTCTGCCTGCATAGGCCCTTTATCCTTCACAAGCATGCAATCTGTTTTTGACAGATCGCAAGTGCTGGATTTAGGCGCGGCGCTTCGCATGCCTAAACCTTGAACTTGCGGCAACCCCACGGACGCGTGCGCACTTCGTACGCGCCCATGGCGGGGGGGGGGGGGGGGGGGAGGGGGGCGTGATTTCAGGCCCATTATTTGGAAATAATGCTTGGAAAACACTAACAATAAATAGTAGCAGATTATAGCTAAATGCTGCATTTTCAAAAAATTTATGAAACTATATACATGTTTTGATGAGTGATGTCACTGCAGTGGAATGGGACATCCCCCTTCCCCGCAAAATGTACCCAGCATCAGTATTGTCCACTCCCAGTGAGACACAACTGGCACTAGATGCAAGTCCTATCTCTGCAGTGCCAAAGAATATGCCTTAACCCCAGCGTCAGAAAAGCAGACCATACTTTACCAGTGTGACATTTCCACTTCTCTCACCAGCTTTCTTCATGGCTTCTTGGTATGGGACTGACAGCTTAGTGCAAATGTGTGTGACTGTGGGCAGTTTTGTGCTCTGGACTTCTCACAATTTCCCCTCCGCCCCCCCCCCCGCAATATGTTAAGGGTAAATGAGTGGGCAAATCTCTTTCATATAAGGATCCGTGTAGCTGGCAAACTTTCGTTCCATCGCTCTTGGATGAATTTGAGCCCAACTCCCAGAGGTGAAAGGACAGTGTGCTAACCTATTGCGTCATTCAGTCCCTCATAAAAGATTCAGCAGTAGAAAAATGACTCAATGCCATTCAGTATTTGGAGCTGTGCGGATTATTCAGCAGATTTTAGTCTAGTTCGGTGGAGAGGTGCCAGCAGCAGATTTTGAAGAAGGGACTGTGGAAGTGCTCTCACAGCACAACCATGAATAGCCCCCACTGCACTCAACCAAAATCTTACAGCATTAAAAAGGAATTTCAGACTTCGGGAGGAAGTTCCAACATGCTGGAGATGCACCCCAAACATGAGACTGGGGATGGATGCGGAGGGTGAAGCTTAATCCTATTAGATTCATCTAGTCCAACAACCTAGATGCTGTATCCAATAATGTGGCTCCCTTCAAAATACTTGCCCTACTACCTCCTTGATACACTTTTCCAATAACCAATAATTGATAGAAATGGGTTAAGTGAGGTTAGGAATTTTGGATAACATTATGGGGAAACAAACTTTCTCCTTTCACTATACCACTGATGGAACAATATAGAAAATAGATCAATTGTTCCATTACATGACATAAGAAGTGACTTTCTTAGAACTACCAACCAGCCCAGACATTTGGGTCCAACATCATCAGTTTGAAAGCCAGGCTATTTTAACTCCTGGACCTCATATGCATCCCGCCGGCCAGCTGCCCACCCGAAATGGCAGAGAGTCAGCTGGCCAGCATCAAGCAGGTCAAAATCACAGGGAAGTGAGGCTGCCTGCTGGCATCAAGGTAAGTCGTGCGGAGAAGATTGGCGGGTGGGAAGGGCAGGTGCCCAGCAGCAGAGGCTCAGACATCGCTTGTGTGGCCCAGAGGAGCACTCCTGCTCTTCCATGCCTCACTAAGAAAGGTTTTTGATTTACCTTAGAAGGCCTCCTCTTCTTCCACATCTGGTGTTACTGAACGGACCGCCTACCGTAGGCGCCACACTCGGTGAGCCATTATAATGTCATTGAAACAAGAGTCCGCCATTCAGCCCCTCAAGCCTATTTCACCATTCAACTAGATCATGGCCAATCTGTATCTCAACTCCATTAACTTGCCTTTGATCCTTTCACTTGATATCCTAACCTAACAAAAATCTATCGATCTCAGTCTTGAAAATTTCCATTGACCCATCCTCTTTTGGGCTGTGAGTTCCAGATTTCCACAGCCCTTTGTGTGAAAGTGTGTTTCCTGATTTTATTCCTAACTTTAATTTTAAGATTATGCCCCCTTGTTCAGGGTTCCCCCACCATAGGAAACAGTTTTTCTGTATCTACCTTACCCAATCTTATTAGCATTTGAAACACTCGATTAGATCACCCCTCAACCTTCTAAACACAAAGGAATATAAACCAAGTTTATGCAATCTGGTCTCATAATTTAACCCTTGAAGCTGAAGATTGTGGTGAATCTTCGTGTACTCCTTCCAAAGCCAGTATATCTTTCCTGTGGTTTGCTGCCCAGTACTGCAGATGGTGTCTGACCAAAACAACTGTACTTTTAAATTCCATGCCCCTTGATATTCTGTTGGCCTTTTTGATTACAATTGTAACTGTGCATTGGTTTTTAGTGATCTGTGTACATGGCACAGCTCCTAATCTCTCATCATTAAGAAAATATTCTGATTTGTCTTTCTTGGACCCACAGTGGATGAGCTCACACGATCTGCTATAGTTTTACCCACTCAAATAGTCTGTTTATGCCCCTGCGTGACTTGCCACTCCATCCACACAATTCACTGTATCTCCTAACTTAGTGTCATCTGCAAACGTGGATATACAACTCTCTATTCCTCTATCTTTCTACTACTAAATCCAAGTCATATTATATATATGGTAAAAGGCTGAGGCCCTAGTACAGATCACTAGGAAGCATCACTTGTTACATTCTGCCCATCAGAGAAATTTATAGATAAAAACAGAGAATGCTGTAAATCTCAGTGGGTCAGGCAGCATCTGTGGAGAGAAAAACAAAGTTAACGTTTCGGGTCGACGACCCTCCGTCAGAACTGTCGAATGTTCCAAAAGAGCACATTCTTAAGCACTGAAAGGGGGAGGGGAAGAAAGAACAAAAGGGAAGGTCTGGGATAGGGTGGAAGGCAGGAGAGATTAGAGAGACAAAAGGGATGATGTGCCAAATTGAAATGGTAATGGCAGAAGTTAGAAAAAGGTTAATCTAGATAGGGTGTGAATGTGGGAGTAATGACCAGCTGCCATTAGCGACAAAGAGAGAAAAAAAAAAGAAAGAAGAAAAAAAACATAAGATGGGGGGGTGAGGGGGAGGAGAGCCAAAGATGGCCAGAGGTTATGCTCTGAAATTGTTGAACTTGATGTCGAGTCCAGAAGGTTGTAAAGTGCCTAAATGAAATTAGGACCCCGAGCTTGCGTTGAGCTTCATTGCAACAGTGGAGGAGTCCGAGGACAGAAATATCAGAGTGGGAGGGGAGTGGAGCATTAAAGTGACAGGTGACCTGAAGCCCAGGGTCACACTGAATGGAGGTGTTCAGCAAAGCGGTCACCCAATCTACGCTTGGTCTCCCCAATGTAGAGGAGACCACATCGTGAGCAGCGAATACAGTATACTAAATTGAAAGAAGTACAAGTAAATCGCTGTTTAACCTGGAAGGAGTAGTTGGGCCCTAGATAGTGAGAAGGGAGGAAGTAAAAGGGCACCTCCTGCGCTTGCACAGGAAGGTACCGTGGGAAGGAGAGGGGGTGCTGGGGGTAACTGCGGAATGGACCAAGGTGTCTCAGAGGGAGTGGTCCCTTCGGAATGCTGAAAGGGGAGGGGAAGATGTGATTGGTGGTGGGATCATGCTGGATGTGACAGAAATGACGGAGGATGATCCGTTGAACGTGGAGGCTAGTGGAGTAAAAGGTGAGGACAAGAGGAACCCTGTCGTGGTTCTGAGAGGGAGGGGAAGGGGTGAGAGTAGAGGTGCGGGAAATAGAATGGACACGGTCGAGAGCCATGTTAACCATGGTGGAGGGGAATCCTCGGTTGAGGAAAAAAGAAGACACTAGTGTGAAAGGTGGCATCATCAGAGCAAATGCGACAGAGATGGAGAAACTGAGAGAATAGAATGGAGTCCTTACAGGACGCGTGAGTGGAAGGAAGTGTAATCCGGATAGCTGTGGGAGTTAGTAGGCTTACAGTAGATACTGGTCAAAAGCCTATCCCCAGAAATGGAGACAGAGAAGTCGAGGAAGGGAAGGGAAGAGTCGGAGATGGACCATGTGAAGGTGAGGGAAGGGTGAAAATTGCTTGCAAAGTGAATGAAATTTTCAAGTTCAGGGTGAGAGCAGGAAACGGTACTGATACAGTCATCAATGTATTGGAAAAAGAGGTGGGGGAGGGGACCCAAGTAGGACTAGAACAAAGAATGTTCCACATATCCCACGAAAAGGCAGGCATAGCTAGGACCCATGCAGGTTCCCATAGCAACACCTATTTCTCTGTCTTCTACCTCCCAACCATGCCTCCAATTCCGTTTTCTCTCATTTTTGCTAATAATCTCTTGTGTGGAACCTCACTGGGGTCTTAACGACATCATAGGACCCTGATTTGGATAATTTAATGAATCAGGCAGGCACCTTAGCCACCTAAAGAAAGGGGTCCAGTTAAGATGGCAGCGAGCTATAATCAAGCAGGGGTGGGACGGCGAGTCTTTGCACAGCCATTTTAACTGTCCAGCCACCCTGTTCTTGTTAGGCATGGTGGGTTAAAATTCCCCGCAGGAAACAATACAGATGGGTCACGTATGCCTAGGGCACTACCTCTGCTCAATAAACGCACATATTCACAAGCTAAGGAAATGATTTCTTTGATGCATGGGCATTCTTCTGAACAACTACCAGGGGAAAGACAAATTGGACACACAGCCACAAAAATCAGATGGATGAGAAACCCACAATCAATAGCAATAAAATCCACAAACTTGCCACTCCATTCCAGCTATTAAAATCAGCAGTAGCACAGAAACAATCAAACCCTTTTCATGCCAATGTGATGTTGCAAATGTGCGACATGAACTAAAAAAAAACCCTGTAAACACAGGCATAATGCTCTTCGTTTTAAAAGGAATAGCCCAATCGAATCATTCAAAAATTGAATCAAAATTTGAATGTTACAAATTCACCCAGATCAGCCCGATTCAAAATTAATGCAAATTTATTTCGAGCTCATACTAATAGAAACTAAAATAAAAGTTGTCTCCTTGGCTAATGATTTTTGGATCTGCAACTATATGGCAGCAAACGACCCGAAACCTGTATTTCTGACTGGGATATGCAGACAGCAGGCCCTTGTTACAGTACCCACTGACCAGCACCAAGGTGCAGTGGCAATAGAGTGTGCACTTCAACACATCTGCAAAGCTGCACATTCTCGGCATCTCATTTCTAACGCAAGGACAGAATTGCAGAAGAAAACGGAAAATGAAAAACATTCCACATGCAAATCCAAAAAGTTCCGAGGGGCTCTGTGCACTGTGTTGGAGTTATACGGCAACTAGTGTACATTTTAAAGGATGGAAGAAAGCCTCCTGTAGAGGCCTCACACTGCTTGCTTGAGTGTGCCTGGAAGTCAGATGAGCACCTGACACCCAAAATATGATACAGGTACTGTCTTTTGCATTAATGCATAGCCAAAATGCATGAAATCAACACTAATCTCGCACCCTTAATCAGCAAGACCTTCATTACCTTTAACAGAAATACAAATACACTTGGGTGATACTGATTTCATTAGGTCTATGAGCACAGTAAACTATTAATAAAAATGACACAACATTACTTGTACTGAAACACACAGCATGTTGATCCCAGTACAATACAATGTGCAAATGGTTTGGCTCTGAGCACTGAGCTCATTAATTCAAAAGACCTAATAACTTGTGAGGGAAATTTGCTCTCAAGATCAGTACAACTGCAGGATGGGGGAAGTTCTGTGCAACAGATGATCAAAATCTTGAGGTGATCGATTCACCCACACCTGACAGATTGGTGTATTTCTCCACTTCTGGTTAACAAAAAAAAGTCTCAAGCCATTTGGAATTGAACAGCAAAGGACAACTCGATTGCAACTGCAACACGATTGCCATTCAGGAACAGAATGGGGAACCTTCAAAGTACGAATACTAAAGGGACATTTTGTTCCTGGCATTTATAACTGATTCATTGGTGTAATAGAGAGTCTACAGTCCCCTATTCAACAACCTCTCGAGACCAGAATCTTCACCCAGCTGAAATACTTCTTAATAACATTTCTTCTGCCTCGTACTTCTAGCAATGATTAGCTCTATTATTAGAACCGGGTCCTGTCCATGCTCAAGGTACAATGATTAATGGAAAATGTTATACATAATTTCTCCTGATTCAAAAGACCCACATCACAGCTCTGTGATAATTTGATAGGACATTTAAATATAGATCCCAATGATGATTTGATTAATGGAATAATAATTGCACCCTTTGTACACATTTATCACTTGCTACAATAGTCACCATTTTAAAATATAATGGAAGAACATCAAATATTTAAGTATAAAATGACAAAACTGGCAGAGGACAAAAGGAACAATTTCTGTGGAAGCTGCAACATTTATTGAGGCTGTAATAGCCTCTCCTGTTAATGCTAGTACGTCTGCAGTGGAATTACATTATATGCAATTAGTTGGAATAGAAGCACAAAATTGTTCTTTTGATGGAAATAATGGAATTCTCCCACTGCGGCAACCCCCCTCCCCCACCCCAAATAATCTTTAGGCAACTTAACTGCAATTAAAACAAGTCCCCCAAAAATCACACAAGCAGATTAGCAAAGCTTGCAAGGACAATCCATATACACCAAGATAACTCGTTGCATGAAAATCTGATTGGTGTCTTTTTTAGTTAAAAGCTTCTTAATTCATCAACAAATTGTCAACAGATAGAAAAAATACATAAGGACATAAGAAATAGGATCAGGATTAGGCCAAGTGACCCCACGAGCCTGCTCCGTCATTTAATAAGATCATGGCTGATTTGATCTGGGCCTCAACTCTACTTTCCTGCCTAATCCCCATAAACCTTGACTGCTCTATGGTTTAAAAATCTGTATCTCCGCCTTGAATTTCTTCAATGACTCAGCCTCCAAAGCTCTCTGGGATAGAGAATTCCAAAGATTCACGGCACTCAGAGAATAAATTTCTCCTCATCTCCGCCTTAAATGGGTGACCACTTGTTCTGGAAATATGCCCCTAGTTCCCACAAGGGGAAACATCCTCTCAGTATCGACTTTGTTGAACCCCCGCAGTATCTTACATGTTACAATAAAATCACCTCTCATTCTTCTAAACTTCAATGAGTATAGGCCCAATCTGCTCAACCTTTCCTCATAAGACAACCTCTTCATGTCAGGAATCAACCTAGTGAACCTCTCTGAACTGCCTCCAATGGAGGTATATCCCTCCTTAAATGAGAAGACCAAAACTGTACACAGTACTCTAGATGTGGTCTCACCAACACCCTAACTGGCTACAGTTGTAACAAGACTTCCCTACTTTTCTACTCCATTCCCCTTGCAATGAAGGCCGACATTCCATTTGCCTTCCTAATTATTTGCTATACCTGCATGCTAACTTTGTGTTTCATGTACGAGGACACCCAGATCCCTCTGCACCACAGAATTCTGTAGTCTCTCTCCATTTAAATAATATTTTGTTTTTCTATTCTTCCTACCAAAGTGGATAACCTCAGATTTTCCCACATTATACTCCATCTGCCAATTTTTTGCCCATTCACTTAACCTATCTATATCCCTTTGCAGATTCTTTGTGCTCTCCACCTATCTTTGTATCATCAGAAAATTTGGCTACATTACTCTCGGTCCCTTCATCCAAGTCATTAATATAGATTATAAATAGTTGAGGCCCAAGTACTGATTCCTGCAGCATCCCACTAGTTACAGTTTGCCAATCTGAAAATTACCCATTTATCCCGACTCTCTGTTTTCTGTTAGTTAGCCAATCCTCTATCCATGCTAATATATTACCCCCAACACCGTGAGCTCTTATCTTGTGCAGTAAGTTTTTAAGTGGCAACTTATCAAAAGCCTTTTTGAAATCCAAATACACTATATCTACTGGGCTCCAGTTTATCTACCCTGCTCGTTACATCCTCAAAAAGCTTTAATACATTTGTCAAACATGATTTCCCTTTCATAAAACCATGTTGGCTCTGCTTGATTGTATTATGATTTTCTAAATGTCCTGCTACTACGGCCTTAATAATGGATTCCAGCATTTTTCCAATGACAGATGTTAGGCTAACTATCCTATAATTTCTTGCTTTCTGTCTCCACGCATTCTTGAATAAGAGCATTTGTGTTTTCCAATCGGCTGGGACCTATCCAGAATCTAGGGCATTTTTTAAGATTACTACCAATGCATCCACTATCTCTGCAGCCACTTCTTTCAAGATCCTAGGATGCAGGCCATCATGTCCAGGGGACTTGTCAACCTTTTGTCCCATTAATTTGTCTAGTACTTTTTCCTCTGGTGATCGTGATTGTTTTACGTTCCTCTCTTTCTTTTGCCTCTTGATTATCTATTGTTATTGGGATGCTTTTAGTGTCTTATACCATTAAGACAGATGCAAAATATTTGTTCAAAGTCTCTGCCATTTCCTTGTTTCCCATTATTAATTGCCCAGTCTCATCCTCCAAGGGGCCAACATTTACTTTAGCGTTACTCTCTTCCTTTTTATATACTTGCAGAAGCTCTTACTGTTTGTTTTTATATTTCTTGCTAGTTTACTCTCAATCTATTTTCTCCCTCTTTATTTTTTTATAGTCATCCTTTGCAGGTTTCTAAAAATGTCCCAAACTTCTGCCCTACCACTAATCTTTGCAACATTGTATGCCTTTTCTTTCAATTTGATACCATTCTTGACTTCCTTAATTAGCCACAGATGGTTCATCCTTCTCATAGAGTCTTTCTTTCTCACTGGAATATATCTTTGTTGAGAGTTATGAAATATCTCCTTAAATATCTGCTACTGTTTATCTACCATCTTACTTTTAATCAATTATTCCAGTTCACTTTAACCAACTCTGTCTTTATACCTTTGCAATTGCCTTTATTTAAGTTTAAGATAATAGTTTCAGACCCAGGTTTCTCATCCTCAAACAGAATGTGAAATTCTATCATGTTATGATCACTCTTCCCTAGAGGATCCTTTACTATGAGATCCTTAATTAATCCTGTCTCATTACACTTTACCAGATCTAAAATAGCCTGTTCTAAGAAACTGTCCCGAATATACTCTATGAACTCATTCTCAAGGCTACCTTTGATAATTTGATTTGTCCAATTTATATGAAGATTAAAATCGCCCATGATTATTGCAGTATCTTTCTTACAAGCCCCATTATTTCTTGATTTATACTCTGTCCTGCAGTGTAACTACTGTTAAGGGGCCTATAGACTTCTCCCACCAGTAACTTCTTTCCCTTACTATTTCTTATCTCCACCCAAACTGATTCTACATCTTGATCTTCCAAGCCAAGATCATATCTCACTACTGTACTGATCTCATCCTTTATTAACAAAGCCAACCCACCTCCTTTTCCTTTATGAATATCCTTTTGAAATGTTAAATATCCCTGAATATTCAGTTCCCAGCCTTGGTCACCTTGCAACCACGTCTCTGTAATGGCTATCAGATCATAGCCATTTATTTCTATTTGTGCCATCAATCTTGTTGCTTACATCAAAAATTAAAAATTTTTTGTGATCGTTTGACTCTTAACTGCCCTCTAAAATGGCCACTCAGTTGTATCAAACTGCTTCAGCAAGTTCAAAAGGTGACCCAACACCACCTTCTCAGGGCAACTAGGCATGGGAATTAAATACCTGCTTTGCCAGCAACGCCCACATCCTGAAAACTATTTTTTTTTACATTTCGGTCTCTTTCAGATGCACGTCAGCTGTGACAAAGATTACAGCCTGGCAAATGCTCAAAAACATTACCATCGACATTCTGAATCATCCACGAGGAATGACATAAGATCAGTGCAGGTATAACTCTCCATCTAATTTCCTTCTTTCCTATATGCAGTGCTGTATTTTTTTTCTACAGAGTGCACATTTTCCATGGAATATCTGAAGATCCTTGAAATTAGGGGAGGGAGATGCTTTGTATATTTGCATTTGTGTTTTTATTCAATTTTTGGATACTAAGGAAATGAAGTGATATGGGAATAGTAAGGGAAGGTGGTTTTGAGGCAGAAGATCAGCCACGATCTTATTGAATGGTGGAGCAGGCTTGAATGGCCTACTGCGCCTATTTCTTATGTTCTAAAAGATTCCAAAAATAATATGTTAAATTTCTTATTCAAATCACTGGATCTATCAGCTGTGCGAAGCTTCAGGGAATTGCAGCAAAACGTCCTTTGTGAAAAACATGCGGCCATTCTTCTGAGGAGGCACTCGGCCTCTTTTCAGTAACTCCCCACAGACCACACTTAATGTGGGAGCTCAGCAACAAGGGGGTGGGGAGGAAGAAGGTGGGATAGACAATTAAACCCCCCACTGCCTTGGCACAAGACATTGATAGTTCAAAGGCAGACAGCTGTGCTGCCTTTCAGTAGCTTCTTACTTTATTTTTGCCTGTTTTATTTATCTTCTTCCCTTCTTTTACTGAAGGAGTTGACCCTGAGCTAGGGATAGTTCTACAGGTGCCCTCAGCACAGGTTGTTGGTATTGCGTGGCCCCATATCGGTTAATCTCAAGGAAAACCACTGGGGGAACCTCAGCAACTTGTTTAGATCAGATTTGTGCATAAATGGATGTTCTTGAAAACTTCAGACTGCCATTTTTTTTTAATTGTCAACCAGGTCAAATTGCTTTTACAGTATGAAGCTGCCAAGGTCTATTTGAAGAGTAATGCTGCTGCAAATCTAAATATCTATTATTTTCTTTTTTCTGTTTTCATAGAAATGCTATTTTAAAAAGTAGAATTACTACACTTCAATCAGTGTTTAGAAAATGTTTGAAGTTGCTGCATAAACATAGAAACATAGAAAATAGGTGCACGAGCAGGCCATTCGGCCCTTCGAGCCTGCACCGCCATTCAATGAGTTCATGGCTGAACATGCAACTTCAGTACCCCATTCCTGCTTTCTCGCCATACCCCTTGATCCCCCTAGTATTAAGGACTACATCTAACTCCTTTTTGAATAGATTTAGTGAATTGGCCTCAACAACTTTCTGTGGTAGAGAATTCCACAGGTTCACCACTCTCTGGGTGAAGAAGTTTCTCCTCATCTCGGTCCTAAATGGCTTACCCCTTATCCTTAGACTGTGACCCCTGGTTCTGGACTTCCCCAACATTGTGAACATTCTTCCTGCATCTAACCTGTCTAAACCCATCAGAATTTTAAATGTTTCTATGAGATCCCCTCTCATTCTTCTGAACTCCAGTGAATACAAGCCCAGTTGATCCAGTCTTTCTTGATATGTCAGTCCCGCCATCCCGGGAATCAGTCTGGTGAAGCTTCGCTGCACTCCCTCAATATTAAGAATGTCCTTCCAAAGTTCTACCATTACCTGAGTAACCTGGTGAATTCATTTTAAATGGTGCATGTCTGTCCAAGGGGTTGCCAACCTTAGATATTGCACACAACTCCCTCAGGGGCCTATTGGATAAGGGCCCTGTTCAATGCAAAACTAAGCCACTCAGACCAAAAGATGCCACGTTTGATTCCTGGCCTGTGCGGAGTTATCTGACCTCAGCTCTAGCGGCAGTTGCTAAAATTCGCCTCAAAACCCCTTGGTGAGAAAACTGGAAAAAATAGGCAGCCACTGAGCTGCTCTGCATTGAAATCAAAAGATCCCTTCATCAGGAAACCCAGTGATACCTTTAATCAGTCACACAGCAACAAGATAAATGAGCAGATATGTTTAGTTTTGAGGGATAAATGTTGGCAAGGATTACTATCTCTAAAGAAGTAGTACTCGGTAAAATAATTGGACTAAAGGTGGACAAATCTCCTGGACCTGATGGCTTATATCCTAGGGTCTTAAAAGTAGTGGCTGCAGAGATAGTGGATGCGTTGGTTGTAATCTACCAAAATTCCTTGGATTCTGGGGAGGTCCCAGCGGATTGGAAAACTGCAAATGTAACGCCCCTATTTAAAAAAGGAGGCAGACAAAAAGTAGGAAACTATAGATCAGTTTGCCTAAAATCTATTGTTGGAAAAATGCTGGAGTCCATTACTAAGGAAGCAGTCGGGGAACATTTGGAAAAGCATAATTAAATTAAGCAGAGTCAGCATGCTTTTATGAAAAGGAAATCATGTTTGATAAATTTGCTGGAGCTCTTTGAGGATGTAACGAGCAGGGTGGATAAGGGGGAACTAGTGGATGTGGAGTATTTGGATTTCCAGAAGGCATTTAATAAGGTGCCACATAAAAGGCTACTGCACAAGATAAAAGTAGACAGGGTTGGGGGTAATATATTAGCCTGGATAGAGGATTGGCTAACTAACAGAAAACAGAGTTGGGATAAATGGGTTATTTTCCAGTTGGCAAACAGTGACTGGTGGGGTGCCGCAGGGATCAGTGCTGGGTCCTCAACTATTTACAATCTATATTAACGATTTGGATGAAGGGACCGAGTGTAATGTAGCCAAGTTTGCTGATGATACAAAGATGGGTTGGAAAACAAATTATGAGGAGGACACAAAAAATATGCAAAGGGGTATAGACAGGCTAAGTAAGTGGGCAAAAATTTGACAGATAGAGTATAATCTGGCAAAATGTGAGGCTATTCACTTTGGCAGAAAAAATAGAAAAGCAAATTATAATTTAAATGGAGAAAAATTGCAAAGTGCTGCAGTACAGAGGGACCTGGGGGTCCTTGTGCATGAAACACAAAAAGTGAGTATGCAGGTACAGCAAGTAATCAGGAAGGCAAATGGAATGTTGGCCCTTATTACAAGGGGAAAAGAGTATAAAGCAGAGAAGTCCTTCTACAACTGTACAGGTTACTGGAGAGGCCACACCTCGAGTACTCCTTGTTTAAGAAAGGATATACTTGCATTGGAGGCTGTTTCAGAGAAGGTTCACTAGGTTGGTTCCAGAGATGAGGGGGTTGACTTATGAAGATAGGTTGAGTAGGTTGGGCTTATACACATTGGAGTTCAGAAGAATGAGAGGTGATCTTATTGAAACATATAAGATAATGGGGGGGGGGGGGGGCTCGACAAGGTGGACACAGAAAGGATTTTCTGCTCATAGGGGAAACTAAAACTAGGGAACATAGTCTCAGAATAAAGGGCCGTCCATTTAAAACTGAGATGAAGAGGAATTTCTTCTCTCAGAGGGTTGTAAATCTGTGAAATTCTCTGCCCCAGAGAACTGTGGAGGCTGGGTCGTTGAATATATTTAAGGCGGAGATAGACAAATTTTTGAGCGATAAGGGAATAAAGGGTTATGGGGAGCGGGCAGGGAAGTGGAGTTGAGTCCATGATCCGATCAGCCATGATCTTATTAAATGGTGGAGCAGGCTCGAGGGGCCAGGTGGCCTACTCCTGCTCCTATTTCTTACGTTTTTATGTAGGACACCTGCTCTTCTTTGGACAGTCTCATGGGATCTTTTACATCCACGTGAGAGGACAGACTTGGTTTAACAGCAATCATCCTTCTTTCATTGCCATGGAGAGCGAGCCTTTATCAACATAAAAAGGATACAGGGTTAATGTGAAATACAAACTAAACAATCCCAGATCCAGTTGTTTCCATACAAAACACAAAAGATTGGCAAAGCAGTCAGGCACAGATCAAGGGCACATTTTACCTCTGTAATTGCAGACGCATATCACAAGATCTAAACATGCTTGAAAACCCCTGATGTATCTGTGTGCAGAAATCCAATTTCGATCAGATACGTATCTCACACTAATGAGTCAATATATAAAATACTGCCATGCATGACTTGCCTTTAATCATGAGCATTAATGTAAATTCCACACATGATGAAGAATGTCAGTCCCCCTCCTCCTCAGGCTCTCAAGAAGGGGCTGCCCTCCTTTTTATTAGTTCAGTAAAATCAATGGTCATACTTGTCTCACTGAGGACAAAAGCCTATTTGTCCCTTAACCTTTCTTGTTTTGTAAAATTTCACCCCATTTTAGGTGCATTCTGTTCAGAGGCAGGTTTCTCCACATCTAAACTGTGAAGGCTCAATACCGGTTATTGGCTAGGAATCAGATACGGAGAGGTGGGGGGGGGGGGGGGGGGTGGGGGCGGACGGTAATTCTGACCCCCATCTTTTCATTGTTAAGAATGTGTATCTTCATTTCCAATATCCAAATCCACAAAGTTGAAAAACTGCACCCAAATTGCCCTCATTCAGCACTGAGAAAGGACAATTGGCCCTTAAGTCTCTTGCCACTAATAATGCTGGCAGAATCATTCTTTATTAACTTTGAATAGCAATCTCAATATGCATACCATAGGATCATTATCAATGTTAAATCCTATTTCCTTCGGGAAGCAACAATGACTAACATTTTCATTGTAGCATTGTTGCTACAACAGCCTTTCCCAGAATAACCTGGACTGAAGATCTTGCTGAACATCTATTATCTTGGCCCTCAGAGCAAGCTTGTGGTGCAGCAGGTAGTATATTTGTCCTGCAGTGTGTTTTGTAATCTAACCGGAGCTGTTCTGTGGTTGGGATTTGATGACACAGCATCGTGCACACCTTCAAATCTAACCCGGTAAACCTGCCTTACAAATGCTAGATCAGGCAGGAATGTCCTTTTCAAAGGAATTGCTGACCTTTACTCCTTTTGACCAATTCTGCCAATGTATAAAGGAGACTGATTGTTCTAAACACATCATTATTGTGACTTCAAGGGATCATGACAAGCTAGTTAAGCACAAAATTGGGTTACTATAAAATCAGACCTTGAAAGTATCAATTGGCATAATGGCTGAAGACAGCACAGCGCAGTGCAGCCCTGTATCTCTTCCATGCAAACACTACCACTTTTTAACTTTTGAAAATAAAGCTTTTAAAGGCTGCCAATGATATTGATAGGTCATTGGCACCGCTTCTTGATGCTAATTATCGACAGGGAACACAATGAGGCAATTCTGTAGTACATATCTGAAAACTGCATTGTGTGAACAATATCAAGTTAAGCACAGCATTCTGGACCTTTTCCTCCCCTAAATGACGTTAATCATCCTCTTATCAATCTGGAACTCTTGCAATGACTTGATTTCAAAAGAGATTGGAGAGCATTCACACCCACCTATTTTCTTCCTTTCTATGCCGATGGCAATGATTCATGCTAGATGATATGTTTCCACAGGCACCAGTAGTGATCTAGTATCTTGTCAAAGTGGCTGTTCTTCAAGTATGAGCTGAGACAAATGCATGTCAGCAGGCGAATAGAGCATCAAGATTATCACAGCAAAACCTGATCTCATGCTCACTCAACATCCACCTACAAAGAGCAGCTGTCACAGGATAATGATCAGATGGAGTTCCCTGGAACAATCGAAGTTACATCGATTGAGATCATCATAAGCCAAGGACCTAAACTCAGACCTTCCTGGTCTGGATGGGTCAGTTCCACACTGGGCAATGGATTTATACACTGACCTATTGAGGGAGCTCATAATTCAACTCCCTTTACTTGCAATGAGTGATATTTAGCGCATCACACTGAAGGCTTATTCCCCATTTGGGGGCTCCTGATGAGAAGAGTTGCTTGCAGAGAGCATTGGTCAGGAAATCCATTACTGATTTTCCATCCATTTAAATTGATATTCCCAGCCAGTGCTCTATAGCCCTGTAGTGATGTAACAAATCCACATCAATCTTTCAAAAAACATTCAATATTATTGTAAAAACCTAGGGACAATATACAATAAATTCTATTAATGTTTCTCTAACAAACTAAGAATCGATCTTCAAACAGATCCTTCGCACTGCCTCAAGACTTCCCTTTGAATAGACCATTAGGATACTGTTATCAGACTCTTACTTGATAAGTTGGAGTAACAACGCTTAAGTTGCAATTCACATCACTTGGGACTGGATTGAGTGCAATTCTTTGATTCTTCTGACAAAACAAACAGGCCTAGATTTTCTGATGATTGCCATTTTAACCCAGGCCCTAATCTATTTATTTTAAATAGGTTGTGACTGAGATTTTTGACAATTTGAACTATAGGGAATTTGAGGTGATTTATATCAAGATGTTGCTTTAAGTTGAATTCAGCAAATTAGAGTTTAAATTTATAGAACACGCAAGATTTGGGGATTGGAACCAAAATGGACTGACTGGAGAAATGGTGCTTTCCACATACCATATCAGTTTGAGACAATGGTGGTTTGTTCAGACATTTCAATATGCATTCACACACAGTACATTGATGTGGCTTTATTCATGTGAGCACAATGGTGGCCAGTTGATAGTAGGCCACACCCAAGGAGACGGTCATAAATTTAGCTGGGAGCTCGACTGGCCAAACCCTGGGCATGAAGAGCTGAGGGATGGCTAGAGTCTTGGCTCACTGTCCAGTTGAACAATCATCCAGGGAAATTCCCAGCTCACCTGTTCATTAACGTGACATTAGCCTGCCAACAAGATTAGCTATCTGCCTTGTTACTTTCTAGGTTATGAAATGCATTAACATTCGCCATAAGCTTTATCCTGTGCATTCATATTTACATGGAAATCAATTAGTATGGTGGTTACATTTGACCTCGTCTATCAATTCGTCTTCCGGAATGTGGGAGAAGCGTGTTCATGGGCACCTGCAAGGTTACAGGACACACAATAAGGGTTTCACTGCTGTGAGCGCCCCCACCTGAGTGACACTGCTAAATGTTGGACAGTCGCAGGCAAACCCCCGATCATAGGGGTCACATCAACCACGTACAGGAGAAACTACTAATGCTGAATCTGCGAGAATATCTAGTGCAAATCCAAAATATGCAACACGAATCAACTGCGGCATCAAAATAACGTCAATCAGAAAAACTAGGTCATACAGTACTAAACTCTTCACTGCAAGAATTTCATGTAGTCATGCTGGCAATTGCATTGAGCTAACCCCCATGTCTTGGCATGCTCACATCCTGCTGCTATATTTGCATCCCAATGTTTGCATGCAGAGACACTGAACTGAATCAACACATCGGTCAGGAGATCCACCACTGATTGGAGGTCAGTCTATTTCCTTTGAGGTATACCATTCGTGTCCACTGCAGTCAATGAGACCTATGACAAAAGTGCCTGTAAATGGAATCAGAAATTCCAGTTGGATGGAGGTTTCGATCTATTCCTCTATAACTCTGCAGCAAATTTCAAGAAATCCACCTTGCCAGATTTGGAAATCTGCAAAATCTGGATTCCAGAGCTCAAATTCCCAAAGCAAGACAAGCTATAACTGGCATACAAACTGGTTAGTGGAATTATTCACTGCTTTATATTACAATTCAAATTCCGATGAGCAATGCAAGTCAGCCCAGCTCTGTCAATGTGTAGGAAGCAATAGGAAGGCTTACATCATGACAGATGCCGTGCATGGTGAGTGACTTGCATCGTGACAGACTCTATGGGCTCAAGTTTCAGCCTGAGTTGCTCTTATTTTTTTGGAGCAACTAAGAAATTGCAATTCTTGGCATTTAGTTTTCTCCAGTTCCAGTGAGTTAGAATAATTTCATTTTAGAACAGACTTTTTTTTTTTCAAAAGGGGGCATGTCCAGCCACTTACGCCTGTTTTGCAAGTTTAGGCAGCAAAAACTTACTCCAAACTAACTTAGAATGGAGTAAGGGTAGATTTTTGTACGCTCAGAAAAACCTTGCCGACACATATAAATCAGGCGTAGGGAATGATGGGGAGGGGGGGGAGGGTGGTTTACAAACATTAAACACTTCACTTTTACAAATAAAGAGCCATTATCCATAATAAATGATAAATAAATCAATAAATCAACCAATAAATCAATCAAAAAAAAATGTTTTAAATCAATCAATAAATAAAAAATTAAATTTCTACTCACTGACTACAGCACCGGGCGCCCTCCAACAGTGTGCTGGGATGGGGTCCTGTCAGTGTCTCTCTCTCTGCCTCAGTGTTTCTCTCTGTCAGTGTCTCTCTCTCTCTGTCTCTGTCAATGTCTCTCTGTGTTTCTGACAGCGAAGGGTGGGGGGAGAGGGGGAAGGGGGGAGGAAGGGGGGGGGAGAGGAGGAGGGAGGGAGAGGAGGGGGAGGGTAGAGAGGGAGAGGAGGAGGGAAGAGGAGGGGGAAGAGGAGGAGGGGAGGAAGGGAGGGAGAGGAGGGGGAGAGGAGACGGGAGAGGGAAGAGGAGGTGGAGGGGGGGAGTGGAGGGCGGGGGGGAGTGGAGGGCAGGGGAAGGGGGTGAGGTGGGGAGGGATGGAAAGGGAGTGGGGAGAGGAGGAAGAGGAGAGGGGGGGAGAGGAGTGCGGGGGGGGGGGGAGAGAGGAGAGGGGGAGGCTGAATGGGCCCCGCTGCCGCCGACTCAGATGCCTGGCCGCTGCCGAAGACTTCGGGCGGGGTCCACCCCCAGCAAGATGCCGGGCGGACGGGCCCCGCCGTTGACGTGAAGGGAGGGAGGAGGGGCGAGAGGAGGAGAGAGCAGGAGCTGGACGGGAGGGGGAGGCGGGTGAGCTGAACGGGAGGGAGGGAGGCCCGAGTCCAAACTTTGCCCAGGGAGCCCATCTAGCCAGGGCTCGGGGCGGCATGCTTTGGGCCCCTCCCACGCAGCCTCGGGGGCGAGGAGCTACTGCACATGCGCGCACACTCTAGTGCGCATGTGCATAGGTCCCGGCACTGTTTTCAGCGCAGGGACCTGGCTCCGCCCCCAACCCCTTGTGCTGCGCTATGCTGAGCACGAAGACGTCCTGAGAAGCTCGCAGAATCACAAGGTAAGTTTTCGGCACCCTTTCTATTCCAGAAAATCGGTGCACCTTATGGAGGTGTGCCGTTCTTAGAGGGTAGAAACTTGGGCCCCTTGTATGATGAGTGACAGACACAGTGCATGGTGAGTGACTTACATTGAGACAGGACCAGCTGAAAGCGGGCACTGAACCCTGGCAAACCATCTGACCTGACCAAAACTTTGAGGGTAAATACTCTGCAAAGTAGTGTTGGATGTAACAAGATTTGCTGGCACTTCTGTAGCTGCTTTAGCTTCTCCAGAAATTTTGGTTTATCACAAACTATTAATCTACACTGTTGGATTCAAAATCTACCAGTGCAGTACTAAAATAAGATTCCAACCTTTCCAACGTGAAGGATTCTCTGCAAATGCTGGCAAGGGCTTTCTGGAAATACTAATACAATGCCGGAGCTGCCCCATTCTAACTTCAAAAGACAGTGCCAGCAATGAAAAGGGGACCACAATCATTATAAGCAATGTGTGTTTATTGTACAGCCACAGAAATACAAGCTACTAAGTCAACGAATACAGGATTCTTGAGGCACTGCCTTGTAGTGCATGGTATGCCCTGCTCCAGATGGACAGAAATGTGATTGACCTCGCAAACTCCCTGGGATCTCCAGACCTTTCGTTTGTAAACCTATGCAATATACGTATATTTAAAAAACCCACATCTAAGAGTCCAGGTTTGCTTGGGCATTGCATTGAACTACTTTACTTCAAAATGTTAAAACTGAAAATCACACCCCTATGAATTATTCAGTGGTAACAGCTATGATGTGATAAAATTTTGCCAAATCTAAAGAAACATGATAAACAACTGACATCCATAAATACCTTCCTCAGTGTGTACTCTGGCAAGTGCAGTGAGGTAAATGGGAACTTTAAACTGAGTTAACAACATTGGGAAATTGTTAGGTGTAAAAGATGCAGAATTCACTTCCGTTATGCCTTTGAAGGCCCTCTTTAATTATACAAAAATCTCTAGGTTACTTTTCTTTGTAATCATTTACTAGGGTCCCCACCCCACCTCACTTCAAGGTCATTGACTTCAAACTGGGGTGCGATTACACCCATTAAATCTCACTCCCTTGATTTAATAATGCAATCTAACCCAGAGGTGCAAAGCCTGTAATTGGCCTCAGCACTCCTGGGTTAAGTTACATGTTTAAACAGAAAAATAAGTGAGATGGGGCTGCATTAATGCCTTTGGTCAGAAAGAATACCTAATTTTCACTTAGTAGGCCAAATATTGGTAGGAACAATACAAACTGAAAGAACCTGATTGTTAAAGCTTAAAAGAGAAGGAAAGCCTTTTTTAGAGAAAATTTTTTTTCTTAAACTCTGCAAGTTTTGGAATGGCTCTCAGGTTGGTTTAAATTGCAATCTATATGGTCTAGTCTCTGGAGTGGGTCTTCCTATGGAGATGCTCCAGGATGCATCGTGCACTGAAACTATCCAATTGGGTCCCGTTACCCCGAGTAGCCGAACAAATCAGGAGACCCAACTTGAGAGAAAATTGCTATCAACTGAGGTTTGTTTGAATAGACGCAGACATAGAGTACAAAAACAACGCTTTATTCCAGAGTTTCCACAACTCTTCCCAGCCTGGTGTGTTCTCAGTGTAACTAGTCCCCACCAGCTTACACTGGCTTCCCCTCTATTTACAGTCAGTCATTCAGCATTACCCCTTTGGCCTTGTCTTACAGGACATATAACTGCCTTGTTATCTCATATATTATAACAATATTCATTCCAGCCAAGCCCTTTTCCACCTTTTAACTAAAATGAAGCATTTATACCACATTGCTACGAGGTCTTCTTGGTAGCCACCCTTAGAATATACAACAAGTCTGCACTGGGGTTACTGCTAGGAAGGAAAGAGAGAAGGAGAAAGGAGAAAGAAGGAAAGAAAGAAAGACTTGTTTTTGTATAGTGCCTTTCACAAGCACAGGACGTTCCAAAGTGGTTCACAGCCAATTAAGTAATTCTGAAGTGTCGTTGCTGTTGTAATATAGGAAAGGGGACAGCCAATTTGCACACAGCAAAGTCCCACAAACTGCAATGACCAGATCATCTGTTTCACTGAAGTTGATAAATATTAGCAAGGAAACCGGAAAGAACTCCCTGCTTTTCTTCAAAATAGTGGGATCCTTTACGCCCAACTGCGATTCAGATGCAGCCTCGGTTTACCATCTTATCCGAAAGACGGCATCTTCAACAATGCAGCACTACCTCAGTCCTGCACTGGAGCATCAGCCTGGATTATGTGCTCAAGTCTCCGGAGCAGGACTTGAACCCACAACATTCTGACTCAGAGGCAAGAATGCTTCCACCTATGGCTGACACCTATGAGCAGATCAGAAAGATCAGTTATAAATCACAGCACAGTTAACCCCAGTGACTGCCTTCCTTCTTGTGTAGTCCTTTACAGGGGCTGTAATAGAACATATGCAGTAAAACAAAACACTAAACTTTTTTAATAACACGGTTGAGTAAAACTTTGGGTTGCTAATTTTTCCTGGCAACAGGTTTTAATTACAAAATGGAATTAAACAGTCAAGAGTCATTTAAAACAGGATCTGGATTAAACTGCACATTCCTGACTGTCGGGAAGAGGCAGAACTGTAACACCGACATTCCAGAAACTATTTCATGGTTCTTTTGAGCTACTCTTTCTGAGTAATCCATTTCCTCCAAGTACCTGCCTTAGGCCCAACTGAGACACATACTGAGAGACACTCCCAAGCACCTGCCAACACTGTGCTATAAGTGACATTTAGATATTCCCTCTGATCGTCTCTCTTTGCTTGTGTTGACGTGCCTGGTTCTTGATTAAAGTTTCCTCATAACCCCATACTTTGATCTCACCTATGGGAATCACAGATGAGAATCTGTAAACTACTGCTCCGTAGTGGAGTATGTTGGAGTTCTGGGATGCTGAGCCACTCCCCCAACCCACTATGTGCGAGTTATTTTATTGCCCATATCCTGCAGCCATTTCCACATGTTGGGATACTGATCACTGCACTAGTCACCATCTGGTGTCGTGTCTGAATTGCCCTTGTTCCTGTGTGAGCCTTCACTGTATGGCTAAGCTATTCACCCGTGAGCGTTTTCAAAGCAGTCCTTGATGCTGTTCTCATTCGACATCCATATTTCCAGTGGGGGCTTGCCGGATAGCGATCAGGAATGGGAACCTTAGCCAGTTGTCGCTTCACTGACCCTGGAGGGCTCAGGCCACTTGCAGCTCCCTCCATTGCCCTGGCTGAAATCAACAAGTTGGTATGGTAGCATAGTAGCTATGGTACTGGACTAGCAATGCAGAGGCCTGGGCTATTGATCCAGAGACAAGAGTTCAAATCCCACCACAGCAGCTGAA
Organism: Pristiophorus japonicus; assembly: GCF_044704955.1. Lineage (NCBI taxonomy): Eukaryota > Metazoa > Chordata > Chondrichthyes > Pristiophoridae > Pristiophorus > Pristiophorus japonicus. The sequence goes on along the minus strand of NC_091982.1, from coordinate 89,484,534 downwards.
TTTAAGTTCAGTTAATAAATAAATCTGGAATAAAAAGCTAGTATCAATAATGGTGCCTATGAAACTACTGGATTGTCGGAACTGGTTCACTAATGTCCTTTAGGGACTGAAATCTGCTGTCCTTACCCAGTATGGTCTACATATGACTCCAAACCCACAGCAATGTGGTTGACTCTTCACTGCCCTCTGAAATGGTGACTCATCATCTCTGGGACAATTAGGGATGGGCAATAAATGCTGGCCTTGCTGGAACGAACAAATTTCAAAAACTAATTTAGCACAGATTATGGATCAAGCATACGACTTTTCTGGTCTTTCAGTTATTCATTAGAAACGGTTTGCTGAGCCATCAGAGAAGCTCTGAATTTACCATTATTAACAATGATTAAAAAAAAGCAAGATTTACAAAAAAAACCTTAAATAATTATAAAGATAATCTGTTCTGTCCTGAATTAGCCGATGTCAGGTCAGGCCAAGATGGAGAACTACATCTGGCTAGGGAGGGTACAAAAAAAAAATCAGTTTGAATTATTGCTTCTGATAGCAATCCAATGACCACTTCTGGAAAGTTCATGTATAGATGTTGGGTGAGAACAGGATTGGGATCAGCTGTGCCACTCTCTCTAGTAGGCTCGCTACCCGTCACGCCTGGATTGTCCAATTTGCATTGTGAGTGGTAACCACCACCAGCCTTAAAATAACTATGGAGGAGAAAATCTAGGTTCATACAAGGAAGAATGGCCACTTAGGTAAGATGGTTGCCAATGCCCATGACAACAAACCCCAGTCACATGTCAACAACTCATCAGACCTATGTTGGAGTTGGGGACCTCAAGCTGAAATGGTCAGCTCTTGCCTCGTGCTATAATTCATTTTTTGTTCCAACATAGTGTGCAATTCACATCCAAGTCAGAGTGGTAGTGATATGATTGCTCCATCAAAGATTGCGCACTATTGCTAAATGCCAAAATAGTTTCTGTCGTATACATATCTCAGTCTTTAAAACATAGGCCCTGATTTTACTCCACAGAACACTAGCATACAAACATTTGTGTGTTCAGCTGAAATGTATTATTTTAGTGGAGGCACACGCCCATTTAAAATGAAGGAGTTAAAACTCTGGTAAAATAGCAGAGAAGAGAAATTTCTGGCAAATATGCACTAACCAGTACATGTACATTAGCATCCCATGGTGTAACTTCAGGGCCTCAGTGTTGGAATGAGTGACATTTTTTGGGACATAATCAGGTATAAAATCAGCACTCAATTGAAGGGTTGAGGCTGCACTTGCTTTTCGCTATTAGATAGAAAAAAAAAAGATTCTCTGGTGCTCTGATTTTATATTACAGAGCAAAGAGAGGCAGAGAAAGAGAAAAGGGTGGATTTTAACTTCTTCCGTCTGATCAGGGCAACCACTATGGTCACTTCGACCAATGAAACCCGCAGGACACCCAGCAGAGGTCCCCAAAAGGTAAATAAATAAACTTTTCCTTGTGGTGCATGGAGGAGCGGGAGATCTCTTCCAGAGACCACAAGGAAAGTCAGGGCCTCTGCCATCCACGGCTCCCCCACACAGAGTGACAAACGCCTCTTCCTTATGCAACTTACCCGAGTGCTGACAGTAGCTTCTGGGTTGCCTGATCTTCACCTTCCAAAGCAAGTGTAAAGAGGCAGCTGGTTGGCTGGATGTCAGTGAAGCCCGGCCATTAAAATCGAATGTAGAGATGTCAGTGTGAAGCTCCCTCCCTCAACATTTCCACCCACCCTGCCCTCCAACAGCTTTCTACCCGAAGGTAAAATCCACACTGAAAAATAAGTAACCTGGCTGGGTATAGTCATGATCTATAAAGAGTCAGTGATAGAAGTTTCATTTGAAGTTGTTTGATAGATCACAGTGAATGTGATTAAATCAGGCTGCATGGGCCAACATTTCATTAATTGAATTAATTGAATCATGTACAGCTAAAATGACAGAACAAAGTGGGACAGCTACACTGAAGACAGAAGTACAGTTCATTAGTGAATAGCTGAGCCATATGGACCACATTAGGTCCAGGTTTGATCCTTGATCTGTGCCGAATTCACTGGGCTAAAATGGGACATACAATCGTGTTTTTGCCTCAGTACCTCTGGTTTCGAGAGGGAGGAAAAGAAAAGCAGCTCCTGACTGCGATCTACGACTCCTGCTGGAAGTGAACGTGTTTGCAAAGTGAGTGAGAAACAGTGATGCTGCTCACCGTCAATAGTCTACTGACAGCCGTCGCCAAGGCTCACACACGATTAATGGGTCACTTGGTGTGACTGAAACCAAATGTCCAGTAAGAAACAAAGACATTCAGGAGAGGGGCGAGGAGAAAATAAATTGGCTGATAAAATTTCTGAGGGGGAAAAAAGAGCTGCAAACCAGCAGACAGTATATAACGCTGATGTGGCCAACTTTCATTGAGAAGAAATGGCCTGTGGCAGAGTCTTCTCTGCCCCCGCGCCCACCTTCATTGTATTCTGTACGTGGAGCCCAGCAGTTGCTTTTTAACATTAGAGAGACTGCAGCATTTATGGGATAACAGCCGTGCAGCTGAAAAAATTGGGCTGGCTTTGCAAATACCAAAAAGAAAAAATCGGTTTCTCTCGTGCAACATGGCTTTACCAAAGAAACAATAATTAATCTGTTTATCAAATATTAAGACATTGTTACATTCCATCACTTCCAAACAGATACTCCTGTAGATTTAAAACGGCACACATATTCACTGTGGGGCTTATGTTCTTTCTGTTTGATGTCTTTGTTAGCCCTTTGTTAGCTTACTACATCTGTCGTTCAAAAAAGTTCCATTATTACTGTGGAGGCAACATTCCTTTGCCAATAACTGTAATATGTGGTCACTATCTGTTTTAGACTTTTGGATTTCCTTCATCATTTTCCTGTTGATCGCGTACTCATGCAAACACAGACCTCTACTCTCAGTACTTGAGACTGCTACATTGTGTTTCCAACAGGACCTTTAACTGCTACATTGCATTTCATACAAGACCCTGGGCAGCTATCACATAAGAGAGACTTTCATCCTCCTCTGCTTGCCTGAATTCATTTCTAAAACCCATTAAGTGAAAGGGTGACCGTTCTGAACATTGTAAAACAGACATAGTGGGGCAGAAATCTTGGCCTCCCCGGGTCCGTACTGAGGGTACACGATCCTGGGAAGGTATTGCAAAAGCCGGTTTTCACTGCACAATGTGTATTCGCTGAAAAACGGCTTTTCTGACCTGTCAAGCTGGAGCTTGATAGATCTTCCGTATCTCGGCAGCCAAGACATTTGCATGTGCAAGATTGCGGTATTTACCCATATCTTGCCCAGCAAATGTCCTGAAAACTCGCGCCTGATAAAAGCAGGCGCATAGCCTACTTTTACAGGCGTAAGTGTTTTAAAACACACTTAAAACATAAAAAAGTAAAATAAAAAAAAAACACATTTTATTTTTAAAAACCCTGCCCACTACGTTAAATTTATTTTAAAGCATAATTTAAAAAACTCTTTCAAAAATTGGGAAAATATATTTTTTTAATAAAACGTAAATAACTTTAATTTTAATTAATGTTAAATATGTGGTGTATTTTTTCCAATTTTTATTCATGTTTTGTGTGTTTTGGGGTTATCATTCATAATAATGGGAACTCCAATTTACAGAGTTCCCATTATTATGAATGAGAGCATACTTTACCTGATTGGCTGCCCAGGGCCACATGACTGCAGCTCCAGCCTGCGCACGTCCTGATGTGCACGCATTGCGATGTGCAGTCAGTGGAGGCCTCAGGACTGGAAACTAGCGTGGGTGCAGCAGGTTCAGGTAAGTGCTCATCTTTTTAAAGTTTTTTATCAACCGGGATTTCTGGGCCATAATGTTATGTGCTGGCCAGCTCTCCTTCAAAGCACAGTCTTTCACCTTGTGAGGTCGATTCGTGTGAAATATCATTGAAGTAAATGCACTTAAACTCCCCATGGATGAAGTTAATGGGCGTGAAATCCCAGCCTTGCCGGGTCAGTACGGAATGCATAAGGCCCCGGCGACGCTTCGCAAAATCCGGTTTTTGCCACGCGATGCACATGCGCCGAAAATCAGCTTTTCTGATCTATCAAGATATCGCGACAGATTCTTCGCAACCCCGCAGCAAGGACATTCGCGTGGCAGAGATTGGGCTATTTGCCCATCTCTTGCCCAGCGAATATCCTTCAACCTTTTAGGCCTGGTTAAAAACAAGCACATAGTCTATTTTTTTACCAGCGTAAGAGTTTTAATACACATTTTTGTATTAAAAACTTAAGTCCATTAAGGTAAGCTTATTTTAAACCCTATTAAAACACATTTTTTTTAAATTCCCAAAAATATATTTTTTCTAAAACATTTAATTAACTTTAATTTCAATTGATTGTAAAAATGTGAGGTGTTTTTTTAAATGTATTATGTTGTGTTTGGCTGTTGTAGGGGGTTATTCCCATCGATAAAAATGGGAACTTGTAAAATGGGAGTTCCCATTATTATCAATGAGAATACTGCACCATGATTGGCTGTCCAGGCCCATGTGACTCCAGCTTCTCCATCCGTATCTCAAAGAAGAGGATGCGCTGCAATGCGCAGGAAAAGAAGGCCTCTGATCGGAATCAAAGGGACCTCCAGAACCACTTTCATAGAAAAATTTCGGGTCAGAGGCATTCGTCCGAAAGCAGCCTGCGACCAGAATTTCAGGGCCAATATGTATTTGCCCTGGAAAAGTATAAATTATATAATCAAGAGTCACCGCTACTTGCTTAATTCTCGCAAAGTTTATTCGTTGTCTTACTGAAAATCCTGCTGCCAGCCTAATATAGAATCATAGAAATTTACAGCACGGAAGGAGGCCATTTCAGCCCATCGTTTCCTGCCATCCTGAGCTGCCGTACCTGCCCTACTTTCAGCCATGTCTCTGTAATAGCTATAATATCATACTCCCAATTGTCAAACTGTGCTCTCAGCTCATCTGCCTTATTCCCTGTGCTCCTCGCATTGAAGTATATACCATTTAGCACTGCCAAACTCCCTAGTCTATTTTCTAGCCCTTGTTTCCTCTGTCTTCCAAATTCACTTTCTACTTTTCTGCTTTCCAATTTCAACTTTGCTTCTCTTCCTTCTGAATCTATTCTCATGTTTTCATCTCCTTGCCAAGCTAGTTTAAACGCTCCCCAACAGCACTAGCAAATCCCCCGTGAGGATATTGGTCCCGGCTCTGTTGAGGTGCAACCCGTCTGACTTCTATAGGTCCCACCTCCCCAGAAATGGTCCTAATGCCTCAGGAATCGAAAGCCCTCCCTCCTGCACCATCTCTCCAGCTACACATTCATCTGCTCTATCCTCCTAGTTCTGTACTCACAAGCACATGGTACCAGGAGTAATCTGAAGATTACTACCTTTGAGGTCCTGCTTTTTAAATCTCTCTCTTAGCTCCCTAAAATCTTCCTCCAGGATATCATCCCTTTTTCTACTTCTGTTATTGGTACCGATATGGACCACAACCTTTGCCCCCTCCCCCACACCCTCTCCCCCCAGAATGCCTTCCAGCCGCTCAGTGACATCCTTGACCCTAGCACCAGGGAGGCAACATACCATCATGGAGTCATGTCTGCGGCGCAGAAGTGCCTGTCTGCTCCCCTAACTAGCGAATCCCATACCACTATTGCACTTCCACTTTTCTTCATTCCATCCCCGTGCCGCTGAGTCACCCGTGTTGCCATGGACTTGGCTCTGGCTATGGACAGTAGGAGCATGTGTGTGCACTAGGTCCATGCAGCAGAGCTTGGTCTCCAGTCGTCTTGGTTAACCCTTGCCACTGGATCAAGACCTAGCTCTCTCAAGCCCATGTGGTGGCTGGTGTGCAACAGCCACCCCACGTTAAAAGAATCTTCCACCCTTCAATATGTAGTTCGGGACCTAGAATGTCAGGTCCCTCATTGAAACACCTGTGAACTCATCCCTTTTTGGTGTGGAAGCAGATCATCCTCGATACGAGGGACTGCCTAATACTATACTGTCTGGCTGCACTCCCGAGAGGAACCATCGCCCCCACCAGTCCTCAGAACAGAATACTGGTTGGAGAGCGAGATGCACTCAGGGGACTCCTCCTCTACCGACCTGGTCCTCCTCGTCTGTCTGGCAGTCCCCATTCCCTCTCTGCCTGCACACTCTTAAGCTGCAGGGTGGAAACCTCTAGAAACATGCTATCCACAAAGTCTCAGTCTCACGGATGCACCGCAGTGACTGCAGCTGCCGCTCAAGCTCTGAAACCCTGAGCTCAAGTTGCTGTAGCTGGCGACACGTCCTGCACATGTTGTCCAGGCTACACGAAGTGTCCAGGTCTTATCACATGGCACAAGATATGCACTCCATGGGACTGAGTTGCTGTACCATGCCTCTAGTTATTAGATTAACTAAAGCTTTTAGTATACCCGTCTGCCCTTAGTTAAAGTCTAAAATTGTTTGAACTTGTGCTCTCCACGCTCTATCCTGCGATTGTTGACCACTTTCAGGTCCAGCACTCCCTTTTAGATTGAACTCCTCTTTGGAAATCTCACTTACTGTGTCTGACTGCATAATGACTCCCTTATGGAATCACAGAACAAGCTGAAAGCCCAACTGTTCCAAGCTTCAACATCTATTTTTCAATATCACTTTCCCGAGAAAAGAATTATAGTAATGCTTACCCTCTAGGTCCCCTCAGTAGAGTCCTTGTTTGTCACTGATCTAAACATTTTATATCGACAAGAAGAAAAGGTTGTTGACTTTTCTGGATCATATGTATCATGCATCTACAGACCATCCCACATTCCTAAAGCTTATATTTGGTTTAAAGCTGTTCATATATTGGAAAATTAGAACAGCTTCAGTATAAATCTCCAGTAGAAGACGTAGATTCCTTCGGAATGAATACCCAGTTCTGCTTTCTGCCAGATAAAAGAAAAATGGACAAAGCTGAAATATCAGAAAATGTCAGAAATGCCCAACAGCATCTGAAAAGAGAAAGGGTGGGTTAAAACTGTGTGCAGATCCTTGGTCAGAACTGGAACCTAGCGGATGGAAACAGGGTTCACTTGTGAAATAATAATCTGTTCATTTTCGTAAGATGCTGATGAACCTGCTGTGTATTTCTGACCTTTCTTTCTGTCAAACGCTCCCAATAGAAGGGTTTGATTGTCCTTTCACATTGTGAGGGTCCCAGTGTAACAACTGGCTTCAATACAACGTGAATGGAGTCCCACTTACCTGCTTACTGTCACAAGTCCAAACCCACCCACCTCTCCTCTGGTTGGAAGCCTGTTATGAACAACAACATTCGTACCATTTTACACATTTAAAACTGTGTACTCTGAAATGATTCCACTGCATCTTCCCTAGAAAATTCAAAAGCACGTTGATATGCAGTTCTTCAGTGCACATGTTTGTAATGCAAATGCCTGGAGCTAGAATTCCTGCCTGTGGTCAGAGGTCTACTTTCAGGTGTTCCGCTACCTTTCATTTTCATTAGCTGTCACTAATGCTATCGGACGATTGTAATGGCTTTCTCACAGAATCACAGACTTGGCTGAAAATCCAACTGCCCAGGCTTCAGCATCTATATTTCAGTATTGCTTAGCCAAGAACAGCATTAACTCCAGCAGCTCCACATCCCCTGGGCCTCTCTCTGCAGCAGTGTCTCAGGCTCGTCATGGAGAACAAATTGCAAAGTCTGGATCTAACGATTTCATATGGGCAGCAATAATGGTTATTGACCTGTTTTAAACAGCACATTAAAGTTCAGGGGCTCATCCTTTTTCAATCAGTCGGCAGTTCTGAAAGCTCACACATGTTTTTCTGCTCTGCACAAAGCACTAGGTCTGCTTTTCGCTGACTGTATGTTCCGAGGGCCATTTGCACCAACTGAAATAGTGTTTGTGCTGGCACAATCAGACCTGCGCCTGAATCTTCTTGTTTTTCTTGTGTTTCGCCTCACCTGAATCTTATCCAAGGGGCCGTTCTTCATGTGTGAGTCTGACAGTGGGTATCAGCAGGTTCACCACTTGGGAAAAATCATAGACACACCTAATCCTGTCCACACCCTATGTCAATGAATTTGAACTTCTAGCAGGAGTGGTTGGACAGCGATTAGTGGCACGAACCTTGGCCAAATGTTCCATCTGTTACACAGCCTCAGTTGAGGGAATGGTAGGTGTTGTGTATGGAGAAAGAGTCAGACTGAACACTGTGAGCTCAAAGTAAAGTATGACCTTAGTCTTTTATTGCAGGTCTCCAGAGTGCCTCTCCAACCAGTGAAGTCTCCTTAAATACCTGTGCTCCCAAGGGATTATAGGATCCCTTGGGACTCCAGGGGATGAGCCCTCTGGTGGCTGTACAGAGTAAATACAAGTCCACATATATAACAACATTCCCCCCCAAAGTCAATAGTGTAACTATTTACAATGTGAGTCTGGGGCCCTTCTTGCCCTGGTTGATCGTCTCAGTGTGAAAGCTAGTGTTGTTGAATCATTTGTTGGGCCCTCGCTGGGCTGCTGTGCAGCTGGCCTTGCTGGGCTGCCTGGTGTTTTGGGCCCTGCAGGGTTCTGCTTCGTGGTCAACCGTGGTGCCGGTTGCCACTGGTGTGTATGTTGGGGGATCAAAAAGGTAGGGTCCAAGGTGGGTTGCTCAGGATAGTCCGTGAATCTGAGTTTGATTTGGTCCAACTGTTTCCGGTGAATGAGTTCATTCGAAAATTTGACCCGAAACACCCTGTTCCCCTCTTTGGCCATGACAGTGCTGGGAAGCCACTTGGGACCTTGTCCATAATTTAATACAAATACAGGATCATTGATTTCAATCTCGCGTGACACATTTGCTCTATCATGGTGTGTACTTTGTTGAAGCCGCCTGCTCTCTACCTGTTCATGTAGATCAGGGTGAACTAATGAGAGCCTTGTCTTAAGTGCTTTTTTCATGAGCAGTTCAGCAGGTGGGATCTCGTGCAGTAGCTAAGCAGGACTCGGGATAGGTAAGTTTGCAGTGAGCCTTCAGTTACCCTCTTCAAGCCTTGCTTGATGGTTTGCGCTGCTCTCTCTGCCTGACCATTGGACGCTGGTTTAAACGGGGCAGATGTGACATGTTTGACCCCTTTAGGGGTCATGAATTCTTCGAACTCAGCACTGGTAAAACATGGCCCGTTGTCGCTCACCAGGACAGTGGGTAAGCCGTGAGTGGCAAACATGGCCCGCAGGCTTTCAGTAATGACAGCGGACGTGCTAACCGACATTATCTCACATTCAATCAACTTGCAGTACGCATCCACAACTACAAGGAACATTTTACCCAAGAACGGGGCTGCATAGTCAACGTGTACCCTAGACCACGGTTTGGAGGGCCAAGACCATAAACTTAGCGGCGCCTCCCTGGATACATTGCTTAACTGCGAGCATGTATTACATCTGTGAACGTAGGACTCTAAATCCGCATCGATACCGGGCCACCACACATGGGATCTCGCTATCGCTTTCATCATTACAATGCCTGGGTGGCTACTGTGGAGATCATTGATGAAGGTGTCTCTGTCCTTCTTGGGGACCACTATTCAATTGCTCCACAAAAGGCAGTCTGTTTGTATAGACATTTCACCTTTGCGCTGCTGGAATGGCTTTATCTCTTCCTGCATTTCCACTGGGACACTGGACCAGCTCCCGTGAAGCACACAGCTTTTGACTAGAGATAATAAGGGGTCCTGGCTTGTCCAGGTTTTGATCTGCCGGGCAGTGATGGGTGATTGCTCACTCTCAAATGCTTCCATAACCACGGCTAGATCTGCGGGCTGCGCCATTTTCATCCCGTGGTGGGCAATGGCAGCCTACTGAGAGCATCGGCGCAGTTTTCTGTGCCTGGCCTGTGGCGGATGGCGCCATTGTATGAGGATAATGTGAGCGCCTATCTCTAGATGCGGGCCGATGCTTCGGTATTTATCCCTTTACTCTTGGAAAACAGGGATATAAGTGGCTTATGGTCAGTTTCCAATTCGAATTTTAGCCCAAACAGGTATTGATGCATTTTCTTTATCCCATAGGCACATGCTAACGCTTCTTTTTCAATCATGCTGTAGGCTCTCTCGGCCTTAGACAGACTCCTGGATGCATAAGCAACCGGTTGCAATTTCCCGAAAACATTAGCTTGTTGCAATACACACCCGACGCCATATGACGATGCATCACATGCCAGTACCAAACGCTTACATGGATCATACAACACAAGCAATTTTGTTTGAGCATAACAATTTTCTCGCTTTTTCAAAGGCATTTTCTTGTCTTTTGCCCCAAACCCATTCGCCCCCTTTTCATAGTAAAACATGCAGTGGTTCTAGCAGCGTGCCGAGACCCAGTAAGAAGTTACCAAAGTAGTTCAAGAGTCCCAGAAACGACCGCAGCTCCATCACGTTCTGTGGCCTCGGTGCGTTCTCGATTGCCTCCGTCTTTGCGTTGGTGGGCCTGATGCCATCCGCCGCAATCCTCCTTCCCAAGAACTCCACTTCAGGCACCAGGAAAACGCACTTTGAGCGTTTTAACCTGAGCCCCATGCGGTTGAGACGACTAAGAACCTCCTCCAGGTTCTGCAGATGCTCGGCTGTGTTCCGACCTGTGATGAAGATGTCGTCCTGGAAAACCACGGTGTCCACCGACTTCAGTAAGCTTTCCATGTTTCTCTGGAATATCGCCGCCGCCGATCGAATTCCAAACAGGCATCTATTATAAACAAAAAGACCTTTGTGCATGTTGATGCAGGTGATGGCCTTCGATGATTCCTCCAGTTCCTGTGTCATGTAGGCTGAAGTCAGATCCAGCTTCGTGAACGTCTTTCCTCCTGCCAGCAGTGCAAAGAGGTCATCGGCTTTTGGTAGTGGGTATTGGTCCTACAGGGAGGAACAATTGATAGTACTTTGTAATCGTCACAGATTCTGATGGTGTCGTCTCCCTTGAGGACTGGGACAATAGGACTGACCCACTCGCTGAACTCGATCAGTGAAATGACGCCCTCTCATTGCAGCCGGTCTAGCTCGATCTCTACCCTTTCTCTCATCATGCACGGTACTGCTCTCGCCTTGTGATGGATGGGTCGCGCCCCCGGAATTACGTGGATCTGCACTTTTGCTCCTTGGAATTTCCCGATGCCTGGTTCAAACAGCGAAGGAAATTTGGTTAAGACCTGGGCACACGAAGTGCCGTCAGTGGACGATAGCGCTCGGACGTCGTCCCAGTTCCAGCGTACCTTTCCCAGCCAGCTCCTGCCGAGCAGCGTGGGACCATCGCCTGGTACCACTCAGAGTGGTAGCTTGTGCACCGCTCCATCGTAGGAGACCTTTATGGTAGCACTGGCAATTGCAGGAATCAGTTCTTTTGTGCAAGTTCTTAGTTTCATGCGAACTGGAGTTAAGACTGGCCTTGAGGCCTTGTTGCACCACCATCTTTCGAAAGTCTTTTTGCCCATGATGGACTGGGTCGCGCCCGTATCCAGCTCCATTGACACCGGGAGTCCATTTAGTTCAACATTCAGCATTATCGGGAGACAATTCATGGTGAATGTGTGCACCCCATGTACCTCTGCCTCCTCAATCCGAGGCTCTGGTTCATCATGATCCTCCGTGGATCTGTCCTCCTCTACAACATGGTGGTTTGCAGGTTTAACAGGCTTTGCAGCTCGCCTGCACTCGTTGGAGGTATCCCATTGTTCCACAGTCCTTGCAAACGTACTCTTTGAATCGGCATGAATGGAAATGTTGATCACCCCCGCAGTGCCAACAAGGTGTTAATGGCCTTGCATTCATCACCCTTGATGGTGGACTCAGTGATCTGCAGATGTGCAGCTGCAGGCATGTGTGACCTGCCCTGTACGTTACATTTCGAAAACAACATCACTTTGTTCACAGTACTTGTAGCAGCACTTGTGTGCTGAGAGATTTGCTTCGTATTGTCACTGGTGGCAATCAACACCTGGGCTATCGCTATGGCCTTACTCAAGGTTGGGGTCTCTACAGTCAAAAGTTTGCGAAGTATGGTTTCGTGGCCAATGCCAAGTACAAAAAAGTCTCTGAGCATGTGCTCCAAATGTCCTTCAAATTCGCAATGTCCTGCAAGGCGTCTGAGCTCAGCGACATAACTCACCGCTTCCTGGCCTTCAGACCTTTTGTAGGTGTAGAACCAGTACCTCGCCATCAGAACGCTTTCCTTCGGATTCAAATGCTCTTGGACCAGTGTGCACAAATTATCATACGACTTCTCCGTGGGTTTCACTGGAGTAAGCAGATTCTTCATGAGGCCATACGTTGGTGCCCCACAGACGGTGAGGAGGATCGCCCTTTGTTTGGCAGTGCTCTCTTCACCATCTAGCTCGTTGGCAATGAAGTATTGGTCGAGTCGCTCCACTAAAGTTTCCCAATCATCTCCCTCTGAAAATTTCTCCAGGATGACCACTGTTCTCTGCATCTTTGGGTTCGCTATCTGTATCTTATCGCCAGTTGTCGTGTATGGAGAAAGAGTCAGACTGAACACTGTGAGCTCAAAGTAAAGTGTGACCTTAGTCTTTTATTGCAGGTCTCCAGACTGCCTCTCCAACCAGTGAAGCCTCCTTAAATACCTGTGCTCCCAAGGGATTATGGGATCCCTTGGGAGTCCAGGGGATGAGCCCTCTGGTGGCTGCACAGAATAAATATAAGTCCACATATATAACAGTAGGGGCTTTACAAATAGATACAACACCCCTGAGTTATGGGAAGGAACATTTTCTTGACTTCCTACCTCTCATTGCTATCTGTTAGCTGGGAGTAAAGGGAAATCTTTTGTTCAGAAATTGTTGGAGTTGTTATTGAAATGTTAACCAGGACACTTAGAGAACTTCCTGCTCTTCAAACGGTGCCATGGGATCTTTAATGCCCATCTGAACAGTTGGTCAGGGCCCCAGTTCAACATCAGAACCAAAGGACAGCAGCTCTAATTATGCAGCACCCCATCAGTACTGCTCTGGAGTTATGTTTGTGCTCATGTCCTGAATGGCTCTTGAACCAGTAACCTCCTGACTTTGAAGCAAAAGTGCTAGCAACCGAGTCAAGCTGGCACTCGAACTTCTACAAAAACGTTATTTAAAGTCTCCTCAAAACTCATATTTTCAACCATTTTTTCGGTCATCTCTATCAACTCTTCCACTGATCTTTGGTGTCCATTTGCTTCCATGTGAAGCACCTTGGGATGTTTACTGCATTAAAGGTGCTAAATAAATTGTTGCAAAGTATAGCCTTTTTGAAACAAAAGCACCATGAATCTCACTCCTGAAGGTGATCCCACACTGCTTGTCAAAATTCATTTTGGGCAACTGCCCACCTAAATTACACTACACATTTTACATTATTAAAAAGCAGAAACTGCTTTGTTTTGATACAAACTGCGTAATAGTAATGGGCCTATTAAACAGTTACTATGGTCTGCTACTTGGGTCTGTTACAAGTACAAGTACCCTGCATTGTTAATTTGTACTGTGCATGCAGAATCTCTGGTAATCCAACTCACATGATCACAGAGGGAAAGGTTCCTTTGCACACGAGGTGTCATTAAACCATAAACCCATTCCTTAGAACCTCATTTATGGTTTTGCAGCACCTGGCACACCGGGAATCTTTATGTGTGATTACTTGCACTGACACTTAGAAAAAACATAAGAGCCTCATTTTGTAATTTTTTTCAAAACGCTTTCATTCAATTGTGTCAAGCACTGCTGACCACACAAACTCTTCAATTTATTTTGTTCAGTTGCTAAAGTAAATCTTTGAGTCGCACCATAAAAGCATTTGTCTCCAATCGCATAATAATCACAACTGAGCTTTGTAAGCACATAAAATGCCTCGCATTGTTGTTGGGAAAAAAAGACTTTCAACCCATCAGTCTAAATGGGATTTGAATACCAAGTCTCACAGAAGAACAATCTTTGGATCCCAGTCTCTACGAAGTCTCTTCATTTTAAATTGGCGCAGAATTTTAATTTCCTCCCCTCTTCAAATTCGACCCCTTGAAAACGTCAAAGCTTGGCATCCTTAATTGCTTGAGGCAGAAGTGCGGCATGTAATGTGGTAGAACTGGGAGATCCTAAACTGAAGACCTGGACTGTGCTTACATAGCTGATCACATCCACTATTGTCCTCAGTGTCCCTAGATTTAGGGAAGGAAAAGATTAGGCAGAGTCCCACTCACGACTTTGCGGCTCCTGCTAGATGATGCATTGTACAGAGAAATCATATGGTACTAGGACTAGGGTCAGCCATAATGCTCCTACAGTCAGGTAATCCACTGATGCTCACTATCTAGGCTTGTGGCTGAGAAAACACTGAACAAGGTGACTGAGGGCCACCAGAGCCCATGAGATATTCCTCAGAGTTCGTGCCTTCGGGATAGGAAGAGAGAAGATTGGCGTGTGGGAGTAGGGCAGGACAGGGGGGTGGTATAAGGGATCTAGACAAAGAGAAAATGTCAAAGCTTTTCCAGTGTTATGTTGTCTAAATAATTTTTAATCGTTCCAGTAGTGTACAAAAAACAATAAATATCCTAGCATACCAGAACAGATCTTTAACATTTCCATCCTTTGTTTCAATTAAAGTGCAGTACCATAATTTTCTTCTTTCTAGTACCTTATGATGCTAAGTCAATATTGTTCCAAATTTATTATTCGTGTTTTATAAAAGGTACAGTTAGTACTTATTTCTCAACTTGTTTGACACCCAGCTCTACCCCATCCACCAACTCCCTCAACCCTTCCACTTCACCTCTGCTGTCAGACTATTCGATATACAATTGTGGTACGGTAGCATAGTAGTCACTGGACAAATGATCTGGATACATGAGTTCAAATCCCACCACCGCAGCTGGGGGATTTAAATTCAGTTAATAAATAAATCTGGAATAAAAAGTTAGTATCAGTAATGGTGACCATGAAACTACTGGATTGTCATTAAAAACCCATCTGGTTCACTTTAGAGAAGGAAATCTGCTGTCCTTACCCGGTCTGGCCTATATGTGACTCCAGACCCACAGCAATGTGGTTGACTCTTAATTGCCGACTGTAATGGAGGTTCACCACCTCCTTCTATAGGGCAATTAGGGATGGGCAATAAATGCTGGACTTGCTGGCGATGCCCACATCCCGTTTTTTTTAATAAAAAAAGAATTGCAATTTCCTCCTGTTGGCATTGGGAAAACTAGAAGCATTTCCTTCGTAATCACTATCGATTCCACCCCCCTACAACCTCTATCAGGTTGAAGCAGACTCGTCAGAATCTCTTTCAACCACGAGTTTAGCTTCTGACCCCATATACTCTCCATCACAAAAACTGCCTACTTCTACCTCCAAAACATCTCCCAGCTCCGCCACACCTCTGCCTTTGTCTCCTCCAGACTTGACTATTCCAAAGTTCTACTGGCTGGCCTCATGTCTTCCATGCTTTGTAGACTTCAGTTCACCCAAACCTTTGTTGCTCATATCCAATCTTACACCTGGTCTCGCTCACCGTGATATCCTTGCTGAAATACACTAGCTTCCTGTCCCCAAGCCCTTCAAGTTTAAAATGATCATCCTTGCCCTTATCTAATCTCTTCCAGCCATCAAATTTACTCCCCCCCACCTCCAAGCTTTCCATTCCCCTGACTCTGGTCTTCTGTGAACTCCACTCATCAGCCCTGACAGGCCCCCCCCCTCCGCCGCCCCTCACTATTGGCAGCTGTGCCTTCAGCCTGTGCAAAAGTGGACAGTTACTGATGCATAGGAACATCTCTAAATGCCCATTCTATGATCTAAACACAAGGACGAAACATTCAGTGGGATGCATAGGTTAACAACAACTTTCGTCAAGAAGAAAATATTGCTTTTTGTTTCCCTAATGGCGCAGGAGGCAAAGGCAGTGTATAGCTATGCCATACAGATCTGAAGATCTATGGTTTGATTCCCAGTTGCGCTATGTTATCTAGAGTGTATTAGAGTGGCGTCAGTCTCCCAGGTTACCGCGGAGAAAATCAGCCAAGATCCCCACTCCCAATTGCTATCCAGCATTTCCTGTTGGAAAAGGCATGTGTTTGGATGTCATGTAAAGACACAATTGGGCTCAGTGGCAAATAGCCTGCCAACAATCAGTGGCTAACAAACAGCCACTTTAACAAAGTGCCGGAGGCCAACAAACGCCAATGGTACTGTATGCCAGCTGGAGTCAATGCATTTATGAAAGAAGGTGGTGGTACAAAAAAATATAAAGCACTGATTTTTTTATTATTAATAGCAAAATGCAAAACTGTCTTTTTAGCACTCCGAAGGTGGAAAGTCATTGCCTAGAGATGTCGCGGAAGAAAAATAACTTGTGTTCACTAAGGTTAATAGGAATCAATCCCATCTGCAGCAAAAACAATGTTCTTTCACAAAACAAATAGTTTGGCATTTATGAAATGTGCACAAAGTACAAAAGGTTTTCGAAGAACAATTTAAATTGCACTCCAAGCAGCCATTTTCTCCACCACTGTTCAATGAAACATCCTGAATTACTCAGTAATCACGCTCCAATCTTCCCCCACAGTCTGTTCTGCATCATTTCCAGGTGCTGACTGCGTGGTGTGTGAAGATTAGGAGACTCTGCTAATCTGTTTTTAAATCATCAAAAAAGGAGAGGGGTAAATGTTCCTCTGTCCATCACATTAATGCAGGAACATCTACAAATGCATTAAGCTAATACTGCCAACAATTTTTCGACTATACAGCAAAAACAACATAGATGTGATTCTGACATTAGCCATTTTGTTGTGAGCAATTAGTTTTCAAATTCCAGAATCACACAATAAAGTATCAGTTACTGTCAGTCCAGCTACATTTAAGTCATTTTTCTGCCCTGACTGTATAATAGAATCCAATGTATTTATGTAATGCACATGACATATTGGAATGCTTAGTCTCCCAATTAGCTGCTTACATGTGACCTATGCATCCTTGGGTCTTTGCACATTAAACTCTGGCTATTCATCTCTTACTGTAGTTCAAACTGAGAGGCAATTATATTCACTCTCTACCGGGACCTTGGTGTGTGATTGGATAATCACACAGTAATGCCAGGCTATGGAGCCAGCAACATGAAACAAAATAGAACAAACAGTGGATGGGACCAAAAAGCCTAGTTACCATTCAGTCTATACTTTGGCTCAGCTATTGTTTGTATGTGAATATCTATGTGCCTTTAATTTACATAGACATATTAATAAAAGAAGTAAGAAATATGTTTTTAGTTGTGGAAGTTGGATCCTCTATTCTCTGCATGTCCTGCATATATGGGTTTAAAATGTTAGCTACATATTTAAACACAGCATGTAGATCGCTTACCAAACAGCTCGACCTCATGTACTAATCCCAGAGCATTCTTAAGGCAACATTAATGACACGTTGGATATTGCAGCTCATGCCTTATAAACCTGAATTATTAAAGACCACAGCTGTATTTAAAACTCAGTCTATGTTTGTCGTTGATGTGAGTCACCAATGGAGCCTTATAACTGCAGTAATTCATGACTAAGTCAGGGTACTTAGATGCAGTGTGCCGGGCATTTCCAGAACATTAAAACCTTAGCTGTCAGTGGGATATAGAATACACAAGTACCCAAGAATCACATATTCCCAGCTTGGAAAGTAAAACACAACATTTTCCTCTGCAGATCTGAATTTAGTTCCCAGAGTAACTTGGGGGGAGAAAGTGTGTCATTTGCACCTCGCGTTACCATCCCTGGGGGGGGGGGGGGGGGGGGGGGGGAGTGCTAATGGGGCACAAACGACTTCTTGCACAGGGCGTGGGGCTGCTCCCACCTCCCGCAAAATTCCGTGGGAGTTGACGGAGGCACAAAGCATTAGTGCCCCGCTCCTGCCGGTAGCTCCCCAGGCTATGTGCCGGCGATGACGCAGCAGCGACCCATTTTCACACCGGAGAAAACCTTCGGTGGTGCCCGTAAAGCCGCCGTGAGCGAGGCGCGAACCAGGCCACACTCTGGTCACGGGGCGAAAATTACAGGGGAGGGATGGCGGGCAATTTTTTACAATGACCGACCTTGCCTTGTTGTAGCCTTGCCTTGTCACATTTGAGGTGACCGTGCTGCGGGTGTTGCAGCCCGGTACTTCGCTTCTGTGCCGGGCCACGCCACGGTACCCTGCTCCCTGGTGGTGAAGTGGTGGCCCCTCCTCCCCATTGCAGCATTCGCAACAGAAGAGGGCGGCCCTGTGCACCCGCCAGCACTACACAGAGAGCCACGTAATGATGGAAAATTCCCACGGTTAGCATCCCACTCCTGCCCCCAAGAAGTGGAGTGCGCAACATTGCACTCCACTTCCTCTCGGGGGTGGCAACCCCAACTTCGCTGCCGGGGCAGGACTGGATCGACTGGGCCTGTATTCACTGGAGTTTAGAAGAATGAGAGGGGATCTCATAGAAACATATAAAATTCTGATAGGACTGGACAGATTAGATACGGAAGAACATTCCCGATGTTGGGGAAGTTCAGAACCAGGGAACACAGTCTAAGGATAAGAGGTAAGCCATTTAGGACCGAGATGAGGAGAAACTTCTTCACTCAGAGAATTGTTAACCTGTGGAATTCTCTATCTCAGAGAGTTGTTAATGCCAGTTCATTGGATATATTCAAGAGAAAGTTAGATATGGCCCTTATGGCTAAAGGGATCAAGGGGTATGGAGAGAAAGCAGGAAAGGGGTACTGAGGTGAATGATCAGCCATGATCTTATTGAATGGTGGTGCATGCTCGAAGGGACGAATGGCCTACTCCTGCACCTATTTTCTATGTTTCTATGTCCCACCTCACCTCTGTTACCGCCCTAACAGATCTAAAAATAAACTTACCTTATTTAATAGGATTTTAAATGTTTAAATTATTGAAAAAAAATTATTCTGTGCTTTAAAAGTCTTACGCTGATAAAAAAAAAAAATAGGCCTTATGTCTGCTTTTATCAATCATTAGCATTTCAAGGGCATTCCCTGGACAGGAGTTGGGCCACTCTCGGCCCACAGAAGCCCTTTACTTCCAGACGTGGTGGATCTGTCAAGAGGATTCTTGACAGATCGCAAGTTTCGGGTTTAGGCATGAGCTTCGCATACGTAAACCCTGAAGTTGCACGACCCCTAGAGGCACATGCGCACCTCGTAGCACCCTTAGAGGCTGCAAACTCAGAGCCAATTGTTTGTTTACTATCTATATTATGACTGCTCTTCTCATCGATGGAAGCTTTCCCTGAGCGTCATGCTTGACCCCTGTCACAAATGTTCTAGCTAAAAGGCAAGTTCTTCAAGTGCTTCAAACTGTTCCCATCAGGAATGCAAGTGTGTATCACTGTCACTTCAGTCCCTGTTAGCTATACATCAGTATTATGTACAGGCTCTGCCTTGTACTTGGTTCAAGCTTCAGACTTCGGAGTTGTTACAGAACTACACTGCCATCCATTAACTAGAAGTCTTTTTAATTTTTTGTTTTGTAAATAAAATCTTATTTTGTTCTGCACTGGCTTTCATAGAATCATAGAATGGTTACAGCACAGAAGCGGCCATTCAGCCAGTTGAGCCCGTGCCGACTCTCAGCGAGTCCTGCTCCCCTGCCCTTTCCCATAATCTTGCATTTTTTTCCCCTTAGATAGCTATCGAGCTCCCTTTTGAAAGACAACATTGAGTCTGCCTCCACCACCCTTTCAGGCAGTGCATTCCAGAACCCAACCACTCATTGGATAAAAATGTTTTTTCTTATCTCGCCTTTGGTTCTTTTGCCAATTACCTTAAATTGTGACCTCTGGTTCTTCACCCTTCTGCCACTGGGAACAGTTTCTCTCTATCTACTCTGTCCAGACCACTCATGATTTTGAACACCTCTAACAAATCCTCACAATTTTCACTGCTCCAAGGAGAACGACGCCAGCTTCTCCAGTCTACCAATGTAACTCAAGTCCCTTGGAGTCATTCTCATAAATCTTTTCTGCACTCTCTCTAAGGCCTTCACATCCTTCCTAAAATATGATGCCAAGAATTTGGACACAATACTCCAGTTGGGGCTGAACCAGTGTTTTATACAAGTTCACCATAATTTTCACACTTTTGTGCTCTATACCTCTATTTATGAAGCCCAGGATTCCGTAAGCATTTTTAACTGCTTTTTCAACCTTCCCTGCCACCTCCAATGATTTATGCACACATACCCACAGGTCTCTCTTTTCTTGCATCCACTTTAGGATTATATCATTTAGTTTATATGTCCTCATTCTTTCTACCAAAATGTATCACTTAACATTTTTCTGCATTAAATTACATCTGCCACGTGTCCACCCATTTCACCAGCCTGTCAATGTCTTCCTGAAGTCAAACACGCTCCTTCTCACTGTTCACTATACTTCCAAGTTTTGTGTCAGCTGCAAATTTTGAAATTGTGTCCTGTAAACCCATGTCCAAGTCATATCAATATATATCAAGAAAAGCAGAGGTCCTAGAACTGAACCCTGGGGAACACCACTGTAATGCTTCCTCCAGTCTGAAAAACACTGCTCTCTGCTTCCTGTCACTTAGCCAATTTTGTATCCAGGCTGCCACTGTCCCATTTATTCCATGGGATTCAATTTTGCTGGCAAGCCTATCATGTGGCACTTTGCTGAAAACATTTTGGAAATCCATGTACACTATGTCATCCACATTATCCTCATCAACCCTCTCTGTTACCTCATCAAAAAACTCGATGAAGTTGGTTAAACACAATTTCCCTTTCACAAATCTGTGCTGGCTTTACTTAATTAATCCACCCCATTCCAAGTGACTGTTAATTTTGTCTTTGATTACTGTTTCATAGAATCATAGATTTTTTATAGCACAGATCGAGGCCATTCAGCCCATTGTGTCTGTGCCAGCTGACAAAGAGCTATCCAGCCTATTAGCGCTTTTCATCTATTGGTCCGTAGCCTTGTAAGTTACGACACTTCAAGTTCATATCCAAGTTCTTTTTAAATGCTATGAGGGTTTCTGCCTCTACCACCCTTTCAGGCAGTAAGTTTCAGACCCCCATCACCCTCTTGGTGAAAATCATTCTCCTAAAACCCCCTCTAACCCTGCTACCACTTACTTTAAATCTATGCCCCCTGGTTATTGACCCCTCTGCTAAGGGGAATAGGGCCTTCCTATCCACTCTATCTAGGTCCCTCATAATTTTATACACCTCAATTAAGTTTCCCCTCAGCCTCCTCTGTTCCAAAGAAAACAACCCCACCTATCCAATCTTTCCGCATAGAAAAGTTCTCCAATAAATCTCCTCTGTACCCTCCCTAGTACAATCACATCTTTCCTGTAATGTAGTGACCAGAACTGCACGCAGTACTCTAGTTGTGGCCTAACTAGTGTTTTATACAGTTCAAGCATAACCTCACTGCTCTTATATTCTATAATGGCAAGTATTCTGTATGCCTTCTTAACCACGTTATCTACCTTGTCTGCTACCTTCAGGGATCTGTGGATATGTACTCCAAGGTCCCTTTGTTCCTCTACACTTCTCAGTGTCCTACCATTTATTGTGTATTTCCTTGCCTCGTTATCCCTCCCCAAATGCACTACCTCACATTTCTCCGGATTGAATTCCATTTGCCACTGTTCTGCCCACTTGACCAGTCCATTGATATCTTCCTGCAGTCTACAGCTTTCTTCTTCATTATCAAATACCTGGCCAATTTTTGTATCATCTGCTAACTTCTTAATCATACCCCTTACATTTAAGTCTAAATCATTGATATATACCACAAAAAGCAAGGGAGCTAGTACTGAGCCTTGCGGAACCCACTGGAAACATCCTTCCAGTCACAAAAACACCCTCAAGCTTCCTCACTACCGAGGTTAAAATGACTGGCCTGTAATTGCTAGGTTTTCTTCACACTTTTTTGAACAATGGTGTAACATTTGCAATTCTCCAGTCCTCTGACACCTTTGTATGGAGGATTGGAATATTATGGCCAGTACTTCTGCGTCTTCTGCCTTAAATTCCCTCAGCATCCTAGGATGCAGCCCATCCGCTACTGGTGATTTATCTACTGTAAATACAGTCAGCCTTTCTACTACCTCTTCTTTATCAATTTTTATCCTAGCAAGTGTCTCCACTACCTCCCCATTCACTATGTCTATGGCAGCATCCTCTTCCATGGTGAAGAACGATGCAAAGTACTCATTTAGTACCTCAGCCATACCCTCTGCCTCCATGCATAGGTCTCCCTTTTGGTCCCTAATCAAATCCACCCCTCCTCTTACTACCCTTTTACTATTTATATGCCTATAAGAAGACTTTTGGATTACCTTTTATCTTGGATGCCATTCTGTTCTCATAACCTCTCTTTGGCTCTTTTATTTTCTTTTTCACTTTGCAATAGAGCCTCTAGTGGACTGCTCCACCTAGTGGTCTACTGATGTAATAAATAACAATAAAGGCCATGTGGCACAGTTCTGTTGTGAGCTATCTTGTAAGTGTGTGTGCTTAGCTGTGTCTCAAGATATCACAGATTGGCGATGAGGATGGTATTTTTGGATTCCTCAGCTGAAATTTTTCTTGGTGGATATTCCTGCCAACTAATGGAGAAACTTTGAGGGGCTCTTTGTTTTGTAGAACAGCTAAAAATCCAAGGTAAATTTCAAACACACTTGGCTGAACTGTCGACATTGCCAGAGTCCAGAAGGCCATGCCTATGGGAATAATAGGGCATTTGGGTGCATTCCATCACGACCAGGAGACTTTTGTTGCATATCTGGAGTGGCTAGAAATGTTTTTTTACTGTGAATAGTATCATCGAAGTCCCCGATGATGTAAACCGTAACCAGACAGTTTTAGAAAGGAAATGGGCTATTTTCTTGCCTGAAGCAGGTCCCAAAGTGTATCAAATCCTGACAAATTTGCTTGTTCCCATCAAGCTGAAGGACATGCCACTGACAGAGAAGAGCACTACAGTCCTGAACCCCTGGAAATTGCTGAAAGTTAGTGTTTTGGAACACGCAATCAATTAAATGACAAGTGTATCAGTGAGTACATTGTAGCTTTAAAAAAGCTATTCATTCACTATGATTTTGGAAACTTTCAGGACCGAGCTTTGCGTGACCGCTTTGGTTGTGGGTTGAAAAATGAAGGAATCAGAAGTAAATTGTTGACAATCCCGATCTTGACTTTTAATTTAGCTTGCCAGACAGCTATGTCAATGGATATGGCTGAGAAATACTCCTGAGAATTTCATAGAATCATAGAAATTTACAGCATGGAAGGAGGCCATTTCGGCCCATTGTGTCCGCGCCGGCCAATAAAGAGCTATCCAGCCTAATCCCACTTTCCAGCTCTTGGTCTGTAGCCCTGTAGGTTACGGCAGTTCAAGTGCACATGAAAGTACTTTCTAAATGTGGTGAGGGTTCAGTGATTTCCAAACCTCACCACCACCTAGGTAAAAAAAATTCCCCTCAAATCCCCTCTAAACCTCCGACAAATTACTTTAAATCTGTGCCCCCTGGTTGGTCACCCCTCTGCTAAGGGAAATAATTCCTTCCTATCCACTCTATCAAGGCCCCTCATAATTTTATACGCCTCAATAAGGTCTCCCCTCAGCCTCCTCTGGTCCAAAGAAAACAAACCCAGCCTATCCAATCTTTCCTCATAGCTAAAATTCTCCTGTCCAGGCAACATCCTCGTAGTGTGATGGACTACTCTCCACTTGCCTGGATGAGTGCAGCTCCAACAACACTTAAGTAGCTCGATACCATCCAGGATAAACCAGCCATCTTCATTGGCATCTCATCCACCATCTTAAACATTCATTCCCTCTACCACCAGTGCACCATGGCTGCACTGTGTGCCATCGACAAAATGTACTGTAGCAACTCACCAAGGCTTCTTCGACAGCACCTCCAAAATCCACAAGCTCTATCACCTAGAAAGACAAGGGCAGCAGGCACATGGGAACACCGCCTCCTCCAAGTCACACACCATCCTGACTTGGAAGTATATTGCCGTTCCTTCATTGTCGTTGGGTCAACATCCTGGAACTCCCTCCCTAACAGCACTATGACAGTTCCTTTACCACGCAGACTGCAGCAGTTCAAGAAGGTAGCTCACCACCACCTCTCCAGGGCAATTAGGAATGGGCAATAAATGCTGGCATTGCCAGCTCCGCCCACATCCCAGGAACAAATAATAAAAGATGATAAGGATCAGACTTGACTGTGATGCCTCCGAGAATCAATCACCATCAAGGCTTACACATAAATAATGGCTGCTTGGGTGAGGTATTAGAGGGGAGCAATGCCTATGGAAGTCCAACAGGGAGCCAACACTTTTAGATGGGAAGGAGAGAAATACTTACAGGGAGGGAAAGAAAGGTCCCAGAGTTTCCTTGACCCTTCTGTTTTTTTTATGCATGTGATGTTGCTGGTGTGACTATTCACTTCTGTGATTCAGGATGAAGACAAAATGTCAAATGTATTTTCAAATTTGCAGTTGGCTGCTATACAAAGCACATAAAGGATCCATTTGAGCCTCCTCAGTGCTGTGCACCAGACTGCAACTGTTGGACAGCTGCTGTGAAGTGTTTGAATGGAGCATGGTACTTGATGGGGGTGGGTTTAGGAGTAACTCTGGGCATTATGAGAAACCTTAGGTAGAAATGACTCTCAGCAATGATATCGCATGAACACTTAATGCATTTGTGGCCAAGTTCTCTCTGCTTTTTAACCCATTTAAAATAAATGGGTGAACACCTCGGATATAATATCTGCTTATGGAATTTGATATGAACATGTTAGCACATTGTTGACATTAATTTCTATCTTCTTGTATAATACCAGAAATCTTAGATAAAATAATGTCACCAACAACAGCTGCTATGGAAATATTGAAAAGCAAATGGGTTTCAGTGCAATCTCACATACATAAAAGTGGACCCCACTACAAAACTGATAGTCTGGTCACGTCCATTTTTTGCATGAAGCTGTTGCCATGCTGAGATCTATGTAGCGTTTTATTTATACAATAAACGTCAAATGTATTTATGGGAGCTGAATATATTAGTTTGCGGTTTATGTTTTAGTCGAGGCAGTTACTGCTGCGGGAGCAGGACAGACTCCAATGGGGAATCAGTTGCACACAGTGAGTATTGACTGCTCTTCACCCTGAGCATGTAACATTGGAAGAGTCGAGTGAGAGAGTTTTCCCAGGGACATTAGCGTTATCTAATCACACATCTTTAAAACTGTCACTGCATATTTCTGGAGTGGGAAAGATAATATCTTACATATATCCATCAAATGCCAGTCCTGCTTTTAATATGAATAAAGGGACTCTGACAAGTGACAAGTAATTACATTTGCCATTTGAATAAAAGAATCCGCAACATGTCTGTAAAAAGTCATCTTGCTTTGGAAAATGACTTCAGAGTCAATTATAAATAAAGATTTCACAATCATTTAGAAAATAATTTTAGGCAAGTTCAAATTTGTAGACAATGAATTATTTTTGCTCCTGTGAAATTGCCTTAGATGTTTTCATAATCTGCAGAATTCAAGCATTTTATTTCAATGCGGCTGCATTAATTATCCCTTTCAAAGTGACTCCAGGAGTCCGCAATCAAGCTAAAAACAGTTTAATGCTGGAGTACTGATCTACAGACAAGCGTGAGTCTGGACAGTGAGTTTCAGCAGAATATTTGACCACGGTGGGCATCATAGCAGGCTTGATCAAATCTTCACTCAACCTTCACAAAAACACATTTTCCAGCAGAGATCACTGCAGTGGGAGGGCAAACCCTGGCTTAATTCACCCTCATTTGCTCAGGAACACTAAAACCAAATGGCTCAACTGCTGCCTGGCTGAAAGTAGTTAAGTGCAGACCGCGACATGAAGTATACTGAACCTAATCTTGAAAGACAGAAGGATCACGTGTACAGTCATAGTCAACATTTGTCTATTGGACTTAGCAATGGAGAAGTGCTTTAGCAAAGTGAGCAACCTGTATAACTCCAATAACAATTAACATTATAAATGTGAGTGGTAAATGACAGATGTTTCAGAATCTCTTCGTGCGGACAATGCTTCTCTTAATCACACTCACGCATGCACAAACATGAGAATGTCTGGGAAGGCAGACCTTTTCCTCTCTGTAGCACCAGCGCCCCGATTGGGGACGGTAACCTGTTCAGGATGGGACTCCCTGCACCTGGCGCGGAAGTCCCGCCCCAGCCGCGAAATTGCGGTTACCGCCCCTCACAGAAAGTGGAGCGCAATCTCGCGCACTCCACTTCCTGATGGGACAGGTTACGGGGCAATACTGGGCGTGATTGGCAGTGCTTCGTGGCTGATGCGGTTCAATGCCCCTCCCCTTTGGTTAAAGGAGAGAGCTGCAGCGCACTCTGCTGGGCCTCTGATGGCCTGTACTGGGCTACCAGAGTGGTGTGATGCTGAGCCGCAGCCCGGCACCCAAAACGGAGTGCCGGGCTGCACGATGGCGGCCTGGACCACACCAGAGAAGTGAAGAAGGGCCGGCCAGTGATGGCGGTGCTGGGCACTCCCCACCTCCCCTTTAAGTTCCGCCCCGTGAATGGATGACGACCCGCTTTCCAACCTGTGAGGCTGGCGCTAACACTGCCTCGCAGGTTGCTGGCCAATGTCTGCCGTGGGGCAGAAAGGGGTCAGCGCATGTCGCTAATGTTTCGCTGCACACAGCGATGAATTTATCTCTGGTTAACCAGCGGCCCGGGGCGCGGCACTATCGTGGCAGCACCTCCACTAACTCCTGGGCAATTTCCCGGGAGCTGGGAGCCAGTAGCCCCCCACCTCGGCGAAAACTGTTTTGCGCCCGAGAGCCCATCCCTGAAGGTGCTAACGTGCATCGCCAAACAGGGCAATTTCGACCCCAGCATATCTGATTAGATACTTAAAAGCTAAAATTTAGAAAATTTCAAATCAATTAATTGGAAGGACGTATTCAGCTGTTTGATTGGATATTTCAAATCCAGAGCAACTTTATTTTTAAATTGGTAATAGTTCTTGGGTTTGTAGAACACTTCATCACCCTGAAGGTCTCAAAGCACTTAACAAAATTTACTCCAAAACTAATTCGGTGATAAACCATTCTACACCAGCAGCTATTAGTCTCCCAAAATTCTTTATATGTATTCACAGTAAAGAGCAGTTTCCATATTTTCTTAGTACCCAAACCACAAATCCTTATAAAGAAAAGAAAGACTTGCATATATATTACGCCTTTCAGGACCGCAGGATGTCCCAAAGTTTTTTTTACAGCCAGTGAAGTACTTTTGAAGTCTTGTCACTGTTATACTGAAGGAAATGCATTCCACAAGGGGAGTAGCATGTGACAGGATTTATAATTATCCTTTAATCATGATATTTCACACCATTGGCTATATGGGTGACCCACCATGCCCTCCTTGTTCACTCCAAAATATGGTAAACACCAGACGATCAGACCAAAACAAGCAATATATTTATATAATGATTAACAGCAGAATAATCAGTGATGCAATGCTTGACTTATTCACCACTTTAAACTGTTTTGAAAATAATAGAACATCTGAAATCTTGGAGTCCTTTTTAGAATCTTTTGATTGAGTTTTTTAGAACATGATTTGAGTCTGACTTTGTCCATACAGGCACATTTCACCATAATGATATGTAAACAAATAGTTGAAGCAAGGGTGCTGTCGTATCGGTAAAGCCAACTGCTATTATCCAAGCAAGTTTCCGACACTCAAAGGAGTTCTTCCTCCTCGGCAGGTAATTTATTACAACTAAGTAATAAACAGCAAACAAACCAACAAGTACTTCAAAAAGGCATGAAGAATACATTAATTTCCCTTTTCAGGTTAAATTGTAATCTTCTGAACTTGATGGAATTCATGTTTGCTTTTGACAGCCAACTTACATATCAAGTAGTTTGGTCCCAAGAACAACCTTTTGCATTCATTACTCGTCTGCAAGCTTCAATGCTTCAAAGCCAGGAGAGAATTTCTGATACAATTATCATATAATATCGTCCCTTTGGAGGCCAGCTGGTCTGGATAGCTCCCATAGAAAGGTATATTTCCTTCGACAGTATTTGCATGTTGCTTTAACTCACTCCTCCCCTCCTACACACACACACACAAAAACAAAAATATCCTTTCAGAAAACCACCAAGAGAGTTTAATTTTAAACTCATCAAAATATTGCCTGTCTAAAACTTCACCTGAAGATATAATAAAGACGATATGGTTTGAAGCAAGATTGAGCTCTGCCTCCATCATACATCCAACCATCATGAGGCATCTCAAGCTGTTACTATATACATATGGCTCATTTTCAGTACCAAAATCCTAATAGCTATCCCTATTACAACCTGCACAAACATACCACATATTGTGATGGAGACATAAATATCAGAAAATACAGGATGCACTAATCTGCTGACACTCATTCCATGCAAAAATATTTCTCATCAGTCACCAAAGAATTGAATGCAAAAAATGAGATGATATTCTGGCTGTCTTCTTCGATATCGAAGGATGAACAACATCAACTATAAAAATCCTGGTGGATTTAACTAATCATAAAATAGTCACAAATGACGAAGACCATTTGGCCGATAATAATGAATCCACCAGAAGAATCCAACAGTCCTATCATGGCAGCATGCAATGACATCCAGGGTTTTCACTACCACCACTCCATTAGAAGGTCCAATCTAAGTGTTGATCGTGAAGAACCCAAGGTTACCTTTCACTAGTTTGAACCTGTGTTCCCTTTACATACTCTCACAGCTTAATTTAATTGAATAATCCAAATTAACCTTTTCCATATTTGCTATCTTCTGCATCTTTATAAGATCACCTCTCAGGCATCTCCAGTCCAGACTGAAAAAACGGAGTCTCTCCATTCTTTCCTCACAACTCAGACCTCCGCACCAGGGATCAGCCTCGAGACTTTTCTCTGCACCATCTCCAGGGCTTGATTGTCTCCCTTACGTCTTGGTCACTGAACTATACACATCTGATCTGAACAATTCCAGTGGTATGGTTTCTAAAACAAGCCTCAATTATCCCATGCAATGGTGGGAAAGATCAATCAAATGTTGAATATGATAGCATTGTGGAAGACAATTGTGGAGGAAGCTGAAGAGAGAAGTCAGTTCAAAATTCAGAGATAACATAACAGTTGGAAACATAGATGTTCATATAAAAAGTGAAAAATGTAGGTTGGTCCTAATTTGGGACATGCATCACCATATCAGAAAATTATAGTTACAATCAGTTTAAAAACATATATCCAGAGCTATAGTCAAGGACTGTCCTGCATCCCATAATAGCCTTTCTGTGGTCCAATTAATATTTCCTACATTTCAACAGTGACAACACTTCAAAAGTACTAAATTAGCTGTAAGTCATCTGGACATCTCAAGGTTATGAAAGGCACTATATCAATGCAAGATCTTTTTTTTTTGTTAATGTCTAATTCCTCAGTCTGTGTAAAAGTAACTGATCTCAGCTGGTCGGGGAGAGAGAAAAAAAAATTCAGCAAGGTTCCTGCTCTTGATTCCGAGCCAGCAACTTGGAAAGTGTGGATGTCTATGTAAGATTGGGTCACACCAGACTCAGCTGCCCCCAGAATTGAACTCACATCCTCAGCTCAAGAATGAAAAACAACCATTTGGGTGAGGTATTGAGGGCTGCCAGAAACCATTAAATTGCACTCGGACAAAGCGCCTGGAGTTACGATGAAGAGAGAAGATAAGTGAAGAAAAATAAAATCTCTGGTTTAATAGAACAAGGTTTTATTTGGCGGCAAGGTTCCATTCTAATGAAACATATTAGGGAAACTATCTTCATAAAATATTGCTTGCCAAACCACTTTTTGTTTGGAGAGAAAGAAAAAAAAGTGGGAATGTCTGAAACAATTTTTTTTAAATACCGTTTTCTGTTTTGATGGTTTCACAGCAGTCCCCATTATCAAACCTAGTCACACGCCGACAGGCAGTAAACCATACTTTTTTTTATAATCTGTCATTGCAGCTGGTGTATAAGGCATAGAATTAGGCATCATTTCATTTCTGACAATCGGCATACTGGAACATATGCAGCCTTGTATTACTTTGGTATGTCACAGTATTAAATGCACATCTAAGCTTTAGATGCCAACATAAATGAAGTATTTACTCACAAACTGAGGGTCACAAAGAACAATACAAATTCAGTAATACTTAAACAGTACAACAATAATAAATGGCATGATCAATATTCATAAGGGGCTAATTTACCCTTTATTGATTGACTATACCAATGGTCCTTCAAAAATATCAGATGGGCAGATTCTGCACTCTTACTACATTCCCTATTCCTTGCAACCCTTGGCCTTCAAAACACGATTCTGGTAATTGCAAACCTTGCATTTACAACAATCCTTATTCAGAGTTTCAGATTAAAGAGCTGTAGAACAAGGCCGGCACTTAAGATTATGTCCAAAATTGCAAACACACTTAATGAAATCATGTATCAATACAAATGCCCATTGATTTATAAGACAAAACCATAATTCATCTCTTGCTTTGGCTTGGCATCAGTTTTAACTCATCTCTCTGAAGTGCAATGGCTTGTTTTCTACGTTAAAGGTGCTTTACAATTGCAAGTTCCTGTTGAACAAAGAGGGATGGGCACAACTAATTCTGTTGGCACAAAATTCTGAAACTCTGGAGCAAAAGTATCCTTTATTGTTATATTTTTTAAGCTTACCTTTGACTGCAGCTGCCTGCATGACATGTCTGTCCTATACACGCCTGGAATTTCGATGCGATTCTCCCGAATCATACCTTCAGCAGAAACACCAGACAAATGGCGTAAATAGCCGTTTGCGCTGTTTCTCTGCGATTTGCATCAATCTTCCATCGAAGTTACAGCGGACAACCGACGTGGAAACTCTACCCCATAGTTTTGAACATTTGCAAGTGAGTTGACAAACAGTATGAGCCGTGGCTCAGTGGTAGCACTCTCATCCGAATCTAAAGGCTGTGGGTTCATACCCCACTCCAGAGATTTAACATATCATCAAGGCTGACACTTTGGATGAGACATTAAACCAAGCCCCCATCTGACCTAGCAGGTGGAGATTAAAGATCCCAATCCATTATTTGAAGAACAGGGGAGTTGCCCTGACCAACATTTATCCCTTGACCTATACCATAAAAACAGATGATCTGGTCAATTATCTCATTGGTGTGTATGGAAATTTGTTGTGCTCAAATTGGCTGCTGCATTTCCCTAGATTACAGCAGTGACAACACTCCAGTTATACTTAATTAGCTGCAAAGCAGATATCCGATGGCACAAAAGGTGCTATATTAATGTCAGCTCTTCCTTTCCAAAAAAATCATTAATGAAATTTGCTGGAGGCCCAAACAATGTGCAGTTGGGTCTCATTACCATAATATCAGTGAGCTGCCAGTACTGACAGGCAACTCATCAGTCAGGAAGAGGGATGGAAAATCCAATAACTCTGCCAGAGAATTAAGGGGGAG
This sequence comes from Pristiophorus japonicus, assembly GCF_044704955.1. Taxonomy (NCBI): domain Eukaryota; kingdom Metazoa; phylum Chordata; class Chondrichthyes; family Pristiophoridae; genus Pristiophorus; species Pristiophorus japonicus. The sequence goes on along the minus strand of NC_091982.1, from coordinate 89,452,886 downwards.
GAGCGGTGGGGAGGTAATACTGGGGGGGGAGCCAGGAACAGACTGGTTGTGATGATAAAGCTTTTTGCGGGGCCAGGAGGAGCATGGTGAATGAGACTCCTGGCCCCATAAAAATCGGTGGCAATGTGGATTATCACCATTTTTTGAGCAGCCTGCCGCGATCCCTTTAAGAACCACTGATTCAGCCACTCACTGCTCAGTTTCACAGAGTGGAGCGCAGAGTAACTGAATCACTTGCCACCCAACGCCAATTGGGAATCATATTCATTACTGTGAAAGAGATGGAGCAAAACTTTGATATCATTCATAAAATGATAATCCAGACAACTAAACTAATGGCTAAGTGATTTACCAAGGAAAAGCAACACCTGGAGACTTGTAATATTCAAAAGAAAAACAGAAAAAAGAGTTTCACAAAAGTGCTGGACACAAGAACCCCTATCTTGCTGCTTTTAGATCAAAATGCATAAATTAGCACTACAAAATAGCAAACAAATTTAGACATAGATCAAGGGAGAGCTTTATTGGTGTTCCAGCCAGTGTGGTACTACTACTGTTTCAGATTTAAAAACAGCTGCCAAAATTTTTCACATGCATTGCATGCTATACATTATGTTCATCACAATAATGTCATGCACTTTGTTTACAGGTTATTTAGCATGGTGTCACAAAAATAGTTAGATCCCTCATCCAGCTTTCCATCTGCCATACAGCAGCCATAAAAGGTGTTGAAGATTAACTCTGAGCTCGTAAATTGAAGGAGATAGAGGTTCTGCTGTGGAAAAGTCGTGCTTCACTGATATGCTACTAAAGTGTGACAAGCCCATATTGCGTGGACAATAGGTTTGAATATGTGTGAAACTCTTTTTTCTGTTTTTCTTTTGAATATTACACGTCTCCAGGTGTTGCAGGCTGCACTGAGGAATCCAGCACATGATTTGCTGTCAGCGTGTTTTGTGTGCCTCACAGAGAGTGAAGCTTTTTGCTTCATTGTAGGACAAAATCTGTGGAAGAATGCTTCCCCAGAGAAAAATCTGCATCTCAGATTTGATCAAGACATCTCAGCTTGATCAAGGAGCTGTTCTATAAATGTCAATTCTCTGCCATCTCTTTTGAAGTGTTCTAAACATAATTTTTGTTGTTGTTTCCAACAGACACTCACAAACAACATTAACCAGTAAAGTATTTAAATATGACAAATCTAGTAATGTTGAGTCCCAAAAGGCAACCTGCAAACTGCAACTTTATCAAGTAAAGTCACAAACAATGGGTTGTGGCATTTAAAATGGACTAAAACCTGGATTCTCAGATCACTTTAGGGATTTCGAAAGTCTTATCTGCATTTTGCAGGTCCCAACGTTCAACACTCACTCCTCTAGGTGGAAAGCACTGAACTTGAAATCAAATGTGACCCTGAATGAACAAGGACTTTGGAATCACATTATCTTTATGAAAAAGAAAACAAGTTACAGATATATTCAGTCTGAGTAATAGAGCAATTTATAATTTGAATCTTAATTTTTTTTAATTGTTCAGGAAAAGCTACTGAAGAGACGTTCTATGGTTTCTATCTTTCAATGTGATTTTGTTTTACATTCATAGTGAACGGTTCTTCAGGTTTAATCTGTGGTTTAATCTGTTCATGCTACAGGCCATAGGCAGCCATCTGCTGAGGGTTCTGGTTAGTCCACCACTGGGCATATGTCACTGCACATCAATGTATTACTGGCTCTGCCACTCACTTGTCTAGTAGAGTGTCCATGTGGGTTGCATACAATTTTAATGCAAACTGGGAAATGCAAATTCTTTTAATGGTTGCAAAATTAAACTCAGCACCACCAGCAAGGAATGGATCACAATATAAAAGTATGTAAAGAGAGAGAGAGAGAGAGAAAAAAAGAGACAGAAGGAGAAATAAATACCTTACACTATAACTGGGATCCTGGAGAAAAAGAGGGGAGAAAGTAATGTATAAACAGTTTACAAATACTGAAACAAAATCTAATGCAAACATGACATAATAAAGAGCCTGGAACCATCTAAATATAGAGCTGTCAAAGAGGGAAATCCTGCAACAGAGAATGGAAAAGAAGGAGAATGGGACAGAGATAATTGAAATAAATATACCTTTAGGAGATATGTATGGAAGTCACAGAATAGTTGAAGTAATTTGCTTCATTACATTTTTCTTCAAAAACACTTTCCAAAGCCCAGCATTCTGTCTGGTTTTGGACTAGGCACAAACTGGTAACATAGGGGAGGTATCAGAGAATGCCTGCAAACTATAAGGAGTTAATACTTTCAGGAAAAGAGGGGTGCAAATTGTTTTAAATTAACAAACTGTATTTCTGTGAATCTTCTGTTTAAAGAAAAACCCCAAGCTCCAATACAATTTGTACTTAACACACAGACCATTCTTGAGTCCTGAACAGCTCTTGCACTGCTTCACAGTTACCATACCATCTGCCTGCACAGTAAAAATTAGTTTCAAAAAGATGTTTCTGTGGTGTTCCTAACACAGATGAGACTGCACACAGGGAGGTTAAAGTAACAGTGACCTCAATCTTTATTAAGACACTCCAGAGTCAGGAACAGGCCTGAGGGGCCAGCTGCTGGGATCCCTTGGGACTTCAGGGGATGCGCTCCCTGGTGGCGGAACAAGGGAGTGCATGCTTTACAGATACACATCAGTCCCCCGCAAAGTCAAAGTGAAAACTATTTAAAAGGTGAGGCGGTCGGGAGTCTTTCTTTCCCTGGTGGACCGCCTCGGTACGAATGTCTGTTCTGGTGTGTTGGCTGTGCCCTCGCTGGGCTGGCATTTTGTTGGCCCTACAGGGCAGCTGGGTGAGCCTGGCCTCACTGGGCTGTTGGGTGTGATGGGTTTGATTTCCTGGTCCGGCGTGGTGTCATTGATCCTTTGGGTGTGTGTTGTGGGCTCGAAAAAGGTGGTGGCTGCTGTGGGTTGTTCAGGGCAGTCTGTGAACCGCAGCCTCGTTTGGTCCAGGTGCTTTCTGCAAATTTGTCCATTGTCTAGTTTGACGACAAACACCCTACTCCCTTCTTTAGCTATCACCGTGCCCGCGATCCACTTGGGACCATGTCCATAGTTTAGCACATACACAGGGTCATTCAGATCAATTTCCCGTGACACAGTGGCCCGACCATCGTTTACATTTTGTTGCTGCCGCTTGCTCTCCACCTGATCATGCTGGCTGGGGTGAACCAGTGAGAGTCTGGTTTTAAGTGTCCTTTTCATGAGTAGCTCAGCCGGGGGCACCCCTGTGAGCGAGTGGGGTCTCGTGCGGTAGCTGAGCAGTACTCGGGACAGACAGGTTTGGAGTGAGCACTTCTGTGACTCGTTTAAGGCTCTGTTTGATTGTTTGTACTGCCCGCTCTGCCTGCCCATTGGAGGATGGTTTAAACGGGGCCGAGGTGACATGTTTGATCCCATTGCGGGTCATTAATTCTTTAAATTCGGCACTGGTGAAACATGGCCCGTTGTCACTGACCAGTATGTCAGGCAGGCTGTGGGTGGCAAACATGGCCCTCGGGCTTTCAATGCTGGCAGTGGCGGTGCTTTCCGACATTATTTCACATTCAATCCATTTTGAAAAAGCATCCACCACCACCAGGAACATTTTACCGAGAAACAGGCCCGCACAGTCGACATGAATCCTCGACCATGGTCTGGAGGGCCAAGACCACAAACTTAGTGGTGCCTCTCTGGGCGTGTTGCTCAACTGAGCACACACGCTGCATTGCCGTACACAGGACTCTATGTCGGAGTCGATACCGGGCCACCGCACGTGGGATCTGGCTATCGCTTTCACCATAACTATATCCGGGTGTGTGCTGTTAAGATCCGAGATGAACGTCTCCCTGCCCTTTTTGGGTAGCACTACGCGGTTACCCCACAACAGGCAGTCTGCCTGAATGGACAGCTCGTCCTTTTGCCGCTGGAACGGCTTGATTAGCTCTTGCATTTCAACGGGGATGCTGGCCCAGCTCCCATGCAGTACACAGTTTTTTTACTCGGGACAGCAGAGTATCTTGGCTGGTCCAAGTCCTAATCTGGCGGGCCGTGACAGGTGATTTATCATTTTCAAATGCTTCCATGACCATCAACAAGTCTGCGGGCTGTGCCACCATCAACATGTTTGCAGGCTGCGCCATTTCCACCCCCGTGGTGGGCAATGGTAACTGACTGAGAGCATCCGCACAGTTCTCGGTGCCTGGCCTGTGGCGGATGGTATAGTTATAGGCTGATAGCACGAGTGCCCACCTTTGTATGTGGGCTGAGGCATTAGTATTTATCCCCTTGTTTTCAGCGAACAGGGATATGAGGGGCTTGTGATCGGTTTCCAGCTCAAATTTGAGGCCAAACAGGTACTGATGCATTTTCTTTACCCCGAACACACACGCTAATGCCTCTTTCTCAATCATGCTGTAGGCACTCTCGGCCTTAGACAAGCTTTTCGAGGCATAGGCGACAGGTTGCAACTTCCCCGCAACGTTAGCTTGTTGTAATACACACCCGACTCCGTACAACGATGCATCACATGCTAGCACAAGTCTTTTACATGGGTTATATAATACAAGCAGCTTGTTGAAGCATAAAATGTTTCTGGCTTTCTCAAAAGCAATTACTTTTTTTTTTCCTCATTCCCAGTTTTCACCTTTACGCAATAACACATGTAGGGGCTCTAAGAGGGTGTTTAACCCCGGTAGGAAGTTACCAAAATAGTTGAGGAGTCCCAGGAACGACCGCAGCTCCGTGACGTTCTGTGGCCTGGGCATGTTCCTGATCGCCTCTGTCTTGGCATCTGTGGGCCGAGTGCCGTCCGCCGCGATCTTTCTCCCAAAAACTCCACTTCTGTTGCCATGAAGACGCATTTCGACCTCTTCAGCAGCAGCCCTACGCGATCCAATCGCTGGAGGACCTCCCCCAGGTTTTGTAGGTGCTCGACGGTGTCCTGACCCATGACCAATATGTCATCCTGAAAAACCACCGTGCGTGGTACCGACTTGAGTAGGCTCTTCATGTTTCTCTGGAAGATTGCTGCAGCCGACCTAATTCCAAACGGGCATCTGTTGTAGATGAACAGTCCCTTGTGCGTGTTGATGCAGGTGAGGCCCTTCGAAGACTCCTCCAGCTCCTGTGTCATGTAGGCCGAAGTCAGGTCGAGCTTGGTGAACGTCTTGCCTCCTGCCAGCGTCGCAAATAGGTCGTCTGCCTTAGGTAGCGGGTATTGGTCCTGTAGTGAGAAACGATTAATAGTTACTTTATAATCGACGCAAAACCTGACCATGTCATCACTTTTGAGTACTGGAACAATCGGGCTAGCCCACTCGCTGAATTCCACTGGGGAAATGATGCCCTTGCATTGCAGCCTGTCCAGCTCAATTTCCATTCTCTCCCTCATCATGTGAGGTACCGCTTGCGCCTTGTGGTGAATGGGTCGTGCCTCTGGGACCAAGTGGATCCGCACCTTCATCCCGGAAAAGTTTCCAATGCCTGGCTCAAAAAGGGAAGGAAATTTGTTAAGAACCTGGGTACATGAGGCCTCATCGACATGTGATAGCGCTCGGATGTCATCCCAGTTCCAGCGGATTTTGCCTAGCCAGCTCCTTCCAAGCAGTGTGGGGCCATCGCCCAGGACAATCCAGTGTGGCAGTTCGTGCACCGTGCCCTCGTAGGTGACCTTGATCATGGTGCTGCCCAGGACAGTGATGAGCTCTTTGGTGTACGTTCTCAGTTTCGTGTGGATGGGGCTCAGGGCTGGTCTGAGTGCCTTGTTGCACCACAGTCTCTCAAACATCTTTTTACTCATGATGGATTGGCTAGCGCCAGTGTCCAGTTCCATGGCTACGGGTAAGCCATTCAATTTTACATTTAGCATTATAGGTGGACATTTCGTCAAAAATGTGTGCACCTTGTGTACTTCAGCATCTGCCTCCTCTCTCTGAGGCTCGAAATTGCTTTGATCCACCATGGACCGATCTTCCTCTGCCACGTGGTGGTTATCAGGTTTTGCAGAGCTTGCAGCTCGTCTGCAAGCTCGTTGGAGCTGCCCCATTGTTCCACAGGTCTTGCAAACATACCCTTTGAAGCGGCAATAGGTTGAAAGGAAGCCTCCACAATGTCAACAAGGTGTGAATTGCCTTGCATTCATCCTTTGTTGCGGACTCTGAGTCATCTGGGTCACCTGAGGCCTGCTGGCAATTGCAGACTCGTGGTTTCTGCCCTGTACATTTCTGCTCGCAAACACAGTTCCAGTTAATTTATGAATATTGCTAGCACTTGTTGCTGAGAGATTTTTTTGGTGTTATCACTGGTGGACTTAAATGCCTGTGCTATCGCAATGGCCTTACTGAGGGTCGGTGTCTCTACAGTCAAAAGCTTTCGTAGGATGGTCTCGTGGCCAATGCCCAGTACAAAAAAGTTTCTGAGCATCTGCTCCAGATAGCCATCAAACTCACATTGTCCTGCAAGTTGCCTTAGCTCGGCGAAATAGCACGTCACTTCCTGACTGATTCAGATCGTTGGCACGTGTAGAACTGATATCTCGCCATCAGCACGTTCTCCCTCGGGTTAAGATGCTCCCGAACCAGTGTACATAGCTCCTCATATGACTTATCTGTGGGTTTCACTGGAGCCAGAAGATTCTTCATGAAGTTGTAGGTCGGTGCCCCGTAGACCATGAGGAGGACCACTCTCCTTTTTGCAGCGCTTCCTTCTCCGTCCAGCTCGTTAGCTACAAAGTACTGGTTTAGCCGTTCGACATAGGCTTCCCAGTCCTCATCCTCCAGGATGGCCACAGTTTGCTGCATCTTTGCGTTGGATTCGTATACTCATCGCCAGGTGTTGTGTTCCTCACACAGATGAGACTGCACACAGGGAGGTTAAAGTAACAGTGACCTCAATCTTTATTAAGACACTCCAGAGTGAGGAACAGGCCTTAGGGGCCGGCTTATACACAGTGCTCCCAAGGGATGCTGGGATCCCTTGGGACTTCTGGGGATGTGCTCCCTGGTGGCGGAACATGGCAGTGCATGCTTTACAGATACACAACAGTTTCCATGTTTTGAGAATCACCACTTGTAGCTGAGAAGCGATGATGATCAGTTGCCTTTCGTTACCAGAGCATACAATCACAATGTTTGCTGTTGGCTGAAACTAAAGCTGCTTATATATTGGTTTTGTGCCACAGATTGTGCTGCTGACTCTTGATCTGTTTGTCTCATGCAGCCAATAGAAACCCGAAAGTAAGCAAGCCAGGGCTGTAAAAACCCAATTTAAAAAAGGTGTTCATGACTTATATTCTTGACAAATTCATTACTTTGAGGTTCTTGGTGACTGCATGAAACCACACACTGGGAACCAGCAGCACTAATACAGCATAAACAACAACAACTTGTATTTATGTAGCCCCTTTAATGTAGTAAAATATTCCAAGGTGCTTCACCAAGAGTATTAGAAGGCAAAAATATGACACCAAGCCACATTAGAAGAAATTACGACAGATGACAAAAGACTTGGTCAAAAAGGTAGGTTTTAAGGAGCGTCTTAAAGGAGGAAAGAGAGGTAGAGAGCTGGAAAAGTTTATGGAGGAAGCTCCAGAGCTTAGGGTCGAAGCAACAGAAGGCACAGCCACCAATATTTGAATGATTATGATCAGGGATGTTCAAGAGAGCAGAATTTTAGGAACACAGATATTTCAGGGAGGGTTGTGGGGCTGAAGGAGATTACAGAGATAGAGAGGGGCGAGGCCATGGAGGGAATTGAAAACAAAGATGAGAATTTTGAAATCCAGGTGTTGCTTAACTGGGAGCCAATGTAGGTCAGTGAGCATGGGAGTGATGGGTGAACGGGACTTGGTGCGAGTTAGGACATGGGCAGCTGAGTTTTGGATGATCTCAATTTTATGCAGGATAGAATGTGAGAGGTCAGCCAGGAGTGTGTTAGAATAGTCAAGTCTAGAGGTAACAAAAGCATGGATGAGGGTTTTAGCAGCAGATGGGCAGAGGCAAGGGCGGAGATGGGTGGTGTTATGGAGGTGGAAGTAAGTGGCAAAAGCTCAATTCTTTATGTTTTATAGCTTTAAGTTCAATTCTGTTCCTTAAAGCCGAGTGCAAGGCAACTCATCTAATAAATAGAAATTTCACTCCTGTTTGACCTCCCGCTTATGAAAAAAAATTGATGAAATCTAATTTTAAAAGGCCTTGGATGGTGATATTTCTAAACGCTTCTTTATTTCCCGCTTCTTTAGATTGGGTTTGGCATTTACATTGCTACATTTGATTTACAGACATAGAAACATAGAAAATAGGTGCAGGAATAAGCCATTCGGCCCTTCGAGCCTGCACCGCCATTCAATGAGTTCATGGCTGAACATGTAACTTCAGTACCCCATTCCTGCTTTCTGGCCATACCCCTTGATCCCCCAAGTAGTAAGGACTACATCTAACTCCTTTTTGAATATATTTAGTGAATTGGCCTCAACAACTTTCTGTGGTAGATAATTCCACAGGTTCACCACTCTCTGGGTGAAGAAGTTTCTCCTCATCTCGGTCCTAAATGGCTTACCCCTTATCCTTAGACTGTGACCCCTGGTTGTGGACTTCCCCAACATTGGGAACATTCTTCCTGCATCTAACCTGTCTAACCCCGTCAGAATTTTAAACGTTTCTATGAGGTCCCCTCTCATTCTTCTGAACTCCAGTGAATACAAGCCCAGTTGATCCAGTCTTTCTTGATAGGTCAGTCCCGCCATCCCGGGAATCAGTCTGGTGAACCTTCGCTGCACTCCCTCAATAGCAAGAATGTCCTTCCTCAGGTTAGGAGACCAAAACTGTACACAATACTCCAAGTGTGACCTCACCAAGGCCCTGTACAAAAGTAGTAATACCTCCCTGCCCCTGTACTCAAATCCCCTCGCTATGAAGGCCAACATGCCATTTGCCTTCTTAACCACCTGCTATACCTGCATGCTAGCCTTTCAATGACTGATGTCCAATGACACCCAGGTCTCATTGCACCTCCCCTTTTCCTAATCTGTCACCATTCAGATAATAGTCTGTCTCTCTGTTTTTACCATCAAAGTGGATAACCTCACATTTATCCACATTATACTTCATCTGCCATGCATTTGCCCACTCACCTACCCTATCCAAGTCACTCTGCAGACTCATAGCATCATCCTCGCAGCTCACACTGCCACCCAACTTAGTGTCATCCACAAATTTGGAGATGCTACATTTAATCCCCTCATGTAAATCATTAATGTACAGTGTAAACAGCTAGGGCTCCAGCACAGAATCTTGCGGTACTCCACGAGTCACTGCCTACCATTCTGAAAAGTACCCATTTACTCCTACTCTTTGCTTCCTGTCTGCCAACTAGTTCTCAATCCACGTCAGCACACTACCCCCAATCCCATGTGCTTTAAATTTGCACATTAATCTCTTATGTGGGACCTTGTCGAAAGCTTTCTGAAAGTTCAAATACACCACATCAACTGGCTCTCCCTTGTCCACTCTACTGGAATCATCCTCAAAAAATTCCCTTTCACAAATCCATGCTGACTTGGACCTATCATGTCACCTCTTTTCAAATGCGCTGCTATGACATCCTTAATAATTGATTCCATCATTTTACCCACTACCGATGTCAGGCTGACCGGTCTCTAATTCCCAGTTTTCTCTCTCCCTCCTTTTTTAAAAAGTGGGGTTACATTGGCTACCCTCCACTCCATAAGAACTGATCCAGAGTCTATGGAATGTTGGAAAATAACTGTCAATGCATCCGCTATTTCCAAGGCCACCTCCTTAAGTACTCTGGGTTGCAGACCATCAGGCCCTGGAGATTTATCGGCCTTCAATCCCATCAATTTCCCCAACATAATTTCCCGACTAATAAGGATTTCCCTCAGTTCCTCCTTCTTACTAGACCCTCTGACCCCTTTTATATCCAGAAGGTTGTTTGTGTCCTCCTTAGTGAATACTGAACCAAAGTACTTGTTCAATTGGTCTGCCATTTCCTTGTTCCCCGTTATGACTTCCCCTGATTCTGACTGTAGGGGACCTACGTTTGGCTTTACTAACCTTTTTCTCTTTACATATCTATAGAAGCTTTTGCAGTCCATTTTAATGTTCCATGGAAGCTTCCTCTCGTATTCTATTTTCCCTGCCCTAATCAAACGCTTTGTCCTCCTCTGCTGAGTTCTAAATTTCTCCCAGTCCCCGGGTTCGCTGCTATTTCTGGCCATTTGTATGCCACTTTCTTGGCTTTAATATTATCCCTGATTTCCCTTGATAGCCACGGTTGAGCCACCTTCCCTTTTTTATTTTTACGCCAGACAGGGATGTACAATTGTTGTCGTTCATCCATGCAGTCTCTAAATGTCTGCCATTGCCCATCCACTGTCAACCCCTTAAGTATCATTCGCCAATCTATCCTAGCCAATTCACGCCTCATACCTTCAAAGCTACCCTTCTTTAAGTTCTGGACCATGGTCTCTGAATTAACTGTTTCCTTCTCCATCCTAATGTAGAATGCCACCATATTATGGTCACTCTTCCCTAAGGGGCCTCGCACAACGAGATTGTTAATTAATCCTCTCTCATTACACAACACCCAGTCTAAGATGGCCTCCCCCCTAGTTGGTTCCTCAACATATTGGTCTAGAAAACCATTCCTTATGCACTCCAGGAAATCCTCCTCCACCGTATTGCTTCCAGTTTGGTTAGCACAATCTATATGCATATTAAAGTCACCCATGATAACTGCTGCACCTTCATTGCATGCACCCCTAATTTCCAATTTGATGCACTCCCCAACATCACTACTACTGTTTGGTGGTCTGTACACAACTCCCACTAGCGTTTTCTGCCCTTTGGTATTCCGTAGCTCCACCCATACCGATTCCACATCATCCAAGCTAATATCCTTCCTTACAATTGCATTAATTTCCTCTTTAACCAGCAACGCCACCCCGCCTCCTTTTCCTTTCTGTCTATCTTTCCTAAATGTTGAATACCCTTGGATGTTGAGATACCAGCCTTGGTCACCCTGGAGCCATGTCTCCGTGATGCCAAATACATCGTATCCGTTAACTGCTATCTGCACAGTTAATTCGTCCACCTTATTCCGAATACTCCTCGCATTGAGGCACAGAGCTTTCAGGCTTGCCTTTTTATTACACTTTGACCCTTTAGAATTTTGCTGTAAAGTGGCACTTTTTGTTTTTTGCCTTGGGTTTCTCTGCCCTCCACTTTTACTCATCTCCTTTGTCTTTTGCTTGTGTCTCCATTTTGTTTCCCTCTGTCTCCCTGCATTGGCTCCCATCCCCCAGACCAGACCTACTCTTTGCCTTAAGGATAAGGCAGCAAGGATGGTATTGCTTTGAGATCTTCTGAGTTTGTGAAAAGCACTATATAAATGCAAGCCTTTCTTCCTTTCACATCATGGAGTGTTGTTCTCCTGCTTTACTCTAAAAGCAACATCCCATTTTCCTGTGTACCTTACAATAAGTTAGCAGTGCATCCAATTAAGCAGGTAGTCAGGGTCGCTGTTTAATGTTTTATCTGCAAGACAGAACCTCCAACAATGTAGTACTGCACTGAGGTGTCAGCCTGGATCAAATTCTAGAATGGGACTTCAACCCACCATCTTCTAACTCAGAGGCCACAGTGCTTTCCACTAACCCAGACAAAAGATATCGCACGGATGGGGAAAATAATTAGCACTAAACGCAAAACATTGGAGGACTGTCCTACAAAAGGAGTTAGGTGGAATAATAGTGTTTTCCTTCGGTAAATAAGTTAAATTTCAGAAATCACAATACAAAACAGCTTTCTGTGGACTCCATGACAGCACTTGTTCATTGCAGCTTTGTGTGTAAATTCTAGAGAGATAACAACCTCTTTTGAAAGTTAGCTGCCTCCAAAACGTCACTCAAGATCACCGCTGTAGGTCGGACACATGTAACTGTGCCCCAGAGCCTCTTGAAATGATATCCCCTCGCCTTTCAGTATATTCATCTGCCTCATCAAAAACAATTTGTCAAAAAGATTGACAAGTCAAATGCTTTCTTCCCTTAAAATAAATAAGATACTGAGCGCCTGAAGAGATTTGTCTAGTGAGGAGCTGCAAGGCTCCCTCTCATGCCTTATGTACAGAACCTTTTCTGACCCAAAACCCATAAGGGAAGGCCTGAAAGTCTATTTAGAAACATTTCATTCGAGTAGATTCTGAGTGATTACTTTTTTCAGATCCTGCCATGTGCAATGGATGGTGGAGTAGACTCACACTTCACAATAGGTCTTGAAACAAAGCCCACCTCTTCCCTTTTGCCAATTGTTTGACCAATGCTTTTGATTTGTAGCCATAGCTTTGCAGAGGCAGTGAGCTTCACATTATGTGATACAGGAGACCTTTAAAACCAGAATCATGAATTGCTAAGAGTTAGCAAGTGCTGTTTGGGTGGGTACCACTGATCAATATAAAAACACATGACAAGTGTGTGATCAATCCTCTGTGGCATTTCATTTAAACAGCTCCTTGGAAGGAATGGGAGAGAAATTCAAGAACTTTCACTCGAGAATATGCTCACCAAACCTTAGCTTTACCATTAACGGAGGCAAACTAAAAACAGTTATTGTAGGAGTCACAATCTCCAGTTGTATTCATTTTTCCTCTCACACAGATTTCAGCATTTGGTACTCAAGTGGTTCGATGATTGGTAGTGAATGTTGTCAAATCTCTTTCTAATGATTATCATTTTGGAACAAAAAGTAAACAATTGAAGACATTGTGAAAAAAATTACTCTCCAAAAAAGATGAAAATACCTTTTACCCGCCGCCCCCCCGCCCGAGTTTCCGAGCATATCGGCAAACGCAAAATATGCCATGAACCAGCCGTAATTATTATTTTTTTTAAATTGCTTCAAAAAATATTCCTTGATAATATTTTAGAGTGTTAACTTGGTGCAGTTTTATGTATACAGCTGAAAATTGTTTTTTTCACAAAAATTAAGCATTTTAAATCCCAGTGACAGTCCACCACTTGCGAGTAACCTGATTTTAAATAACTGAAAATGACTTTAAAATAAATGCCTTTTTAGTTAGATTAGGATACCATAGTCCGTTCCTTAGCAACTTTTAATAAAATTAATTTGAAACCTTTCAAAAACATACCCATTAGTGTCCATGTGCATCCAGCTTAACTTTTGGAGCCTCATCGAAGGCCCTCAAACGAGCACCATTAGCGGAAACTCCCAATGCTGGGTACTTCACCTTGGGGTGGGGGGCGGGGCGGTGGGGGGAGGGTGCGTGGGTGGAGCCTTCTTCCAGCACAATGTTTTTAAAACAAGTGCAAAAGATTGCTGAAACTCGATTTGCACTGATCACAACTTACGTTTACAATTCTGTGTATTTTGCACCAGTTACGGAGATATTGGGGCAATTGCACTGGAAAAAAAGCGCAATCAAGTGAAACTCCAGGCCTATATCCTTTCCTTCACAAAACATTTCCCTACTTCCACCTGCAAAACATTACCCATCCTCACCCCGACCTCTGCTCATGTGCTGCTGAAACCCCTAATTTGTCCCATTGTCATCTCTAGACCCAATTACTCCAAAGCTCGCCTGGTCAGTGTCAAATTGCCACCTATCATAAACTTTAGCTCATCCAAAGCTCTGCAGCCTGTAACATTTCCTGCACTAATTTCTGTTCGCCCATCACTCATGTTCCTGCTGAACTACAGAGGTGGTCCTCCAACACCTCAAATTTAAAATTCTTACCCCTGTGCTTAAATCTTTCCATGGCCCCCAACTTGATCAAGCCCTACTACCACCACCCCACCCCCCTCCCCTGCCAACTCTGGCCTCTTGTGAAACCACCCCTCCATTTGCCTGATGATTAGCAGCAGTGCTTTCAACCACCTAAGCCCCATGGTCTGGAATTCCCTCCCTAAAACCCTCTGCTTCCCTCTCCTTAAGATCCAGCTCTTTGACCAATGCTTGATTGCAGCTCATAATTTTTCCTTCTTTGTCTGAATGTTTTTTCCTTTACTGGCTCTGTGAAGCACCTTGGGACAATTTTCTACATTAAAGATGCTGCAAAAATCCAAATTGTTGCTTTTGTTGACTTGAAGTTTACGGAGGTCCTAATGCTGCTCAAACATGATAATGATTTGCTCTTGGCTGAAATAGAACAAATTTACAGAAGCAATATACCACATGACTGCCACAAGGTAAAAATATGTTATACAGCTAACTGAAACGGAAAGGTACAGGCTTAACAGATACATTTGTAAAATTATTAAAATACCACTAAAATTGTGGTCTTTGCTGACCAAAACGTTATTACCAGGTTATTTACATTTTTTGCTCTACCTCTCATGGTGTGGTGATTGTTTATGGAACAAGTATATGATTTTTTTATTCTTCCCTCTTCCAAACTCAATTTATTGTTTTGCATATATATATACACACACACACACACACTCATATACATATATAAGAGTTCTCCCTCTGGCTTCAATTGTAGTTCTTGGTGAAGTTACTATTGGTGTATCACTGCATCAGGAAGTTTTCTTTACTCCTACCATCCAGCCTCCAATTACTGGTGCCTTGATTAAAGTGTTCACTTGTCATGGCCTGACTGCAACCAGGAAAAATCAAATCCATGTCCAACCTCAACATTGAAATGTTTATGGTTCCATTGCAAACATAAGCCCCCCTCAATGACACACAAAAAAAACCTCATCCCATACACCATTTGGATTTAACCATTGAAACGTATTAAACTGAAAATTGAAGCATTTATATTTTTGATGCAATTCTTCAGCCACTTGTGCATCACAGTTATTTTCTGCCTGATTGTCATATTCTTTCATTTTAGGTTCCACAACAGCAGAGGAACTCCAATCCCATGATGCATTTCTCACACCCAAATCATTTGAGAACTGCAGCTGGAAATCCCCAACACTGAAGGCCCAGGTGAAATTTCTGAGAGCAAAGCAGAACTGAAGCCCTGAGGGAGGGAGGGAGGGAGGGAGGAAATAAAAGAAAAAAGGAAAAGAAAGGAGAGAAGGGAGGGATGGGGAGAAAAGAAAAGGGGAAAGAAAGGAGAGAAAGCAAGAAGGAAGAGGGGAGAGAAAGTAAGAAAGGAGAGAAAGGAAATAAAGAGAAAGGAAAAAAGAAAGAAGAAAAAAGAAAGAGAAAGGAAAAAGGAAGAGAAAGAAAGCGAAAGAAAGGAGAGAAAGGAAATAAAGAGAGAAAGAAAGAGAAAGAAAGAAAGAGAGAAAGAAAGAAAGAAAGAGAGAAACAGAAAGAAAGAAACATCTGTTGGAGGAACCTCCTGCAGCTATTTCTCAGATTAACTGATTAATTTTAGTCATTTTGTTCAGGATTTAGTTAATTTTCACGTGTTTACTCGATTATAAACTGCTACTTTCTGTTCTATATGGACTGACTTAAGTAAAGAGGAGAATGACACCTATAAACAGTGTGAAGAGATTTGAATGATTTGGCTAGCTCATCTTGTACAGCTGTTGATTTCTGATTGGTAGATTTGAAGAGTTAGATTCATGTCGGCTGCTAGGTTATGACTGTTGACTTTTCTACTTTATATTTGATCGAATCAGCAGGGATAACTTCACAATTAGTATTATTTTGAGCCAATTAAGTGGAATGGTCATTTGAAATATGACGCTTTGCAGTGTGACATACACTTTCCTCTGCAGCACAAATATACTTGAGCTGCAAACCTTTTAATATACTCAAAGTGGGGCTTCAAAAAATATCATTTATTTGCTATCATTTGTTAATTGACTGTGTCCCATGTCTTCTTTTAATTCAGAATTAAATCAAGTAAGAAACCCGTCACCAGTTGTGTGAAGTATACTGCGTAACATTAAGAACTGTTATTACCCATTTTCACTGTTGTAAACAAACGGTTTGTAAATCTGGAAAAGCTATTTTTGATGTTGTTTGTGGAAGAAAGCACAGTTGATAAGAAAGAGGCTACTTGAACTCTTTATCCTCATTAATGCTTCTCCATAAGTTAATCAGCTTTGAGTGGGGAAAATAGTACTTGCTTTATCGAAAAGATTTAAACCATCACATGTACACAGCAACCTGGCAGTTTTCTGACAATCCCACTTCTCTGGCCTCATCCAAGATTGCAGTTTCAAGCCGATCACTCACAAAGGATCTTCAAGCTAAAACTGAGTTATCAACATTCTGAGGTAGTTCAGCATTTTTACCTCAGGATATTTACCAGTAAAAGCAATTTGCACTGTAACTGAACAAATGAGCAGAAGAACCAACTTAGGGGAAAAAAATCATTAAATTTACAGATCTATCTGAAAATTTCAGCAGAATTACGCTTCCCTAATTGAATTGCAACGTGATTAGGGGATTATTGTTTACAGTCATAAATGAAGCCAAATCAATGAGAGAGAAAAATGGGCCATTAGGCTTCTGTTTGCAACTGTAACCATTGTGAATTAAGAATAAATAAAACCCAGCTTTCCAGTAATGCCAGCCTCCCACCAGTATAAATACTGGCAACATTCCATTGTTGAGTTTGCACTGGTTAAAAAAAAACATGTTCTGTGTCGAGCTGGGTTTAAAGACGAGCTGAAAACCCAGCTCCAAACTTCATTATAGCCTTGGTCCAAACATGGAAAAAGGAGCTGAATTCCAGAGGTGAGGTGAGAGTGACTGCCCTTGACATCAAGGCAGCATTTGACTGAGTGTGGCATCAAGGCACCCTAGTAAAATGCAAGTCAATGGGCATCAGGGGAAAAACTCTCCACTGGCTGGAGTCATACCTAGCACAAAGGAAGATGGTTGTGGTTGTTGGAGGTCAATTATCTCAGCCCCAAGGCATCGCTACAGGATTTCCTCAGGGCTGTGTCCCAGGCCCAACCATCTTCAGCTGCTTCATCAATGAGCTTCCACCATCATAAGGTCAGAGGTGGGGATGTTCGCTGATGACTACACAATGTTCAGTTCCATTCACAACTCCTCAGATAATGAAGCAGTCCATGACCGCATGGAGCAAGACCTAGACAGCATTCAGGCTTGGGCTGGTAAATAACATTCATGTCACACAAGTGGCAGGCAATGACTATCTCCAACAGAGAGTCTAACCACTGCCCCATGAAATTCAACAGCATTACCATCGCCAAGTCTCCCACCATCAACCTCCTGGGGTTCACCATTCACCAGAAACTTAACTGGACCAGCCATATAAATACTGTGGCTACAAGAGTGGGTCAGACTCTGGGTATTCTGTGGTGAGTGTCTCACCTCCTGACTCCCCAAAGCCTTTCCACCATCTACAAGGCACAAGTCAAGGGTGTGATGGAATACTCTCCACTTGCTTGGATAATTGCAGCTCCAACAACTCTCAAGAAGCTCAATACCATCCAAGACAAACAGCCCGCTTGATTGGCACCCCATCCACAAGATGCACTGCAGAAACTCGCCAAGGCTTCTTCCACAGCACCTTCCAAACCCGCGACCTCTACCACCAAGAAAGACAAGGGCAGTAGGTGCATAGGAATACTCTCACCCCCAAGTTCCCCTCGAAGTCACATACCATCCCGACTGGGAAATATATTGCCATTCCTTCATCATCGCCGGGTCAAAATCCTGAAACTACCTCCCTAACAGTACGGTGGGAGTACCTTCACCACAAGGACTGCAGTGGTTCAAGGCAGTGACTCACCACCAACTTCTCAAGGGCAATTAGAGATGGGCAAAAAGTGCTGGCCTTGTCAGTGACGCCCACATCCCAGGAAAGAATAAAAACATACCCTACTATTATTACTTACATTATTAATTTGTTCTGGTTCAACTTAATGGGTTTTTTTTGGTCAGTGAAAATTCAGTTCTCTGATTTTAAAGAAAGTCCTACCAGATATTAGGACTTGCTAGGATGCAGTTCCACCACCTTTAGAATCAATCCCTAGAGAGAGTCGATGTCTTCAAAAGAGGAAGGGAGAAAATTGAGAAAGGAGTAGCAGATACAACAACTTGCATTTATATAGCACCTTTAATTTAAAGAAATATCCTAAAGCCCTTCACAAATAGTCCCAGCCAAAAGGGGAACGATTAGGAAAGATAACCAAAAGCTCGGTCAAAGAGGTAAGTTTTGAAAAAGTTTTTTTTAATATAAAGGTGGAGAGGCAGAGAAGTTTAGGAAGGGAAATCCAGCAATTAGGACCAAATAGGCACTTGCCACCTATGGTCGAGAAAGTGGAGGGAGATGCACAGAAGGCTAGCATCAAAGGAAGATTGGTGGAATTTCTTGAGAGACGTATAAATGGGGTTTCTGCCAATTATGTGTTGAAGTTATGGTGGATGATTTAGATAATCCCCATGGAAATTTATAGATGAGAATAATTATTTAAAATTTGATGCATTGGAGGATAGAGCAAGTGTAGGTCAACGATCGGGGATTAGACGAGACAGAATATGTGCAAGAGAGTTTTGGACAAGTTGAAATTTATGTAAGTTGAGGAATGGGAGTTGGCAAGGAGAGCATTAGAGTACTTAAGTCTGGAGGTGACAGCAGGCATGTATACGGATTACTACGAGTTACAACAGCAGAGGGCTGGAGGTGGTGCTCAATGATGTGGAGGGCAGACATCTGCAGACATGACTGTAGAGAACCACAGCTTAATGCTCTGAAATAATGAGAGTGTTAGTATTCTGGAAGGATGAAATCAAATAGGCTTAAGGGCCTTCTTCATTTGAACTTATTTTCGACCTTGTGAAGTCACAATCTATATTCACTATATTAGGAATGTAAAAGATACAAAATGGCCATTATATATTGCCAGTATTTTTGTAGTAGGCAGATGATACAAAACTGATGCACAGGGCTGAGCAAGTACATTTACAGACTATTTCCTACCAGAATCTTATTTTTAGTGGGTTTTATATTATTAGCTTTATGGCTGAACACAGGATTCATGAAGGCGGTAATGTAAAAAGGCTTCTAAAAAGTAATTAAGTCTAATCTTAACAGCCAATTTGTTTTAATTGCTTTTCAATAAGCGTTAATGATAGAAATATATTTGAAAGATTTTTTTTCCCCAA
Organism: Pristiophorus japonicus; assembly: GCF_044704955.1. Taxonomy (NCBI): domain Eukaryota; kingdom Metazoa; phylum Chordata; class Chondrichthyes; family Pristiophoridae; genus Pristiophorus; species Pristiophorus japonicus. The sequence goes on along the minus strand of NC_091982.1, from coordinate 89,433,766 downwards.
AGATGTGATTTTTCAAATGCCCCTGAACTCACAACTGTGCTCAGACAATGAGGTCAGTGCCACCATGAACATTTACCAGCTGCAGAGCTCCACTCATTCAAAGATTTCTCATCAACATAACAGTTTGTCAGCTGTAGTCAGTGTCAGAGTGGAGAAATGCAATGGCCGTCTTTTACATCTGGATCAGCTGTCCAAAGGGACAGGAAGCTGACAAATATGCAAATACACTCGAACATGGGGGAATTTTTACTCATCTTGGATGTTCAGACATGCCAATCTTGTAATCTTGGGATTGGAATGCTATCAGCCCTTTGGTGTATTGAGCAGTAAAAATGTTTTAATCATGTATTCTGTTCAGAGGACGACAGGCTGCAGTGCACCTAATTTATCTCTCTGCATTCGCCAAACTTGTCTTCACTCTTCTGTTCCTTAAAGTATTGACTCCTTCCTGGTGTACAATTCCACAGGCACTGTTCCCACTCCAGCATTTCATCCAAATGGCCAATATTCATGTGTGAGCCTTGACAGAGAGTATCAGGTGGTTATTTAACACAAAGTGCATTAGATATCAGTTATGACATGGATTCCTTTCAGGACACTGCCCCTAGAACAATAAGCACCTGAACCCTAATTACAGAAAAAACACTTTGTATTGAAGAGCATTTCTAACCCTGATTGCCAAGTCAGCAATTGTGCATCCCTGTCTGGAGTAAAAATAAAACGGGGAAGGTGGCTCAACCATGGCTAACAAGGGAAATTAAGGATAGTGTTAAAGCCAAGGAAGAGGCATATAATTTGGCTAGAAAAAACAACAAACCTGAGGACTGGGAGAAATTTAGAATTCAGCAGAGGAAGACTAAGGGTTTAATTAAGAGGGGGGAAATAGAGTACGAGAGGAAGCTTGCAGGGAACATAAAAACTGCAAAAGCGTTTATAAACATGTGAAGAGAAAAAGATTAGTGAAGACAACATAGGTCACTTGCAGTCGGATTCAGGTGAATTTATAATGGGAAACAAAGAAATGGCAGGCCAATTGAACAAATACTTTGGTTCTGTCTTCACGAAGGAAGACACAAATAACCTTCCAAATGTACTAGGGGACAGTAGGTCTAGTGAGAAGGAGGAACTGAAGGATATCCTTATTAGGCGGGAAATTGTGTTAGGGAAATTGATGGGATTGAAGGCCGATAAATCCCCAGGGCCTGATAGTCTGCATCCCAGAGTACTTAAGGAAGTGGCCCTAGAAATAGTGGATGCATTGGTGATCATTTTCCAACATTCTATCGACTCTGGATCAGTTCCTATGGACTGGAGGATAGCTAATGTAACACCACTTTTTAAAAAAGGAGGGGGAGAGAAAACGGGTAATTATAGACCGGTTAGCCTGACATCAATTGTGGGGAAAATGTTGGAATCAATCATTAAGGATGAAATAGCAGCGCCTTTGGAAAGCTGTGACAGGATTAGACCAAGTCAGCATGGATTTATGAAAGGGAAATCATGCTTGACGAATCTTCTGGAATTTTTTGAGGATGTAACTAGCAGAGTGGACAAGGGAGAACCAGTGGATGTGGTGTATTTGGACTTTCAAAAGGCTTTTGACAAGGTCCCGCACAAGAGATTGGTGTGCAAAATCAAAGCGCATGGTATTGGGGGTAATGTACTGACATGGATAGAGAACTGGTTGGTAGACAGGAAGCAGAGAGTCGGGATAAACGGGTCCTTTTCAGAATGGCAGGCAGTGACTAGTGGAGTACTGCAGGGCTCAGTGCTGGGACCTCAGCTCTTTACAATTAACGAATTAGATGAAGGAATTGAGTGTAATATCTCCAAGTTTGCGGATGACACTAAACTGGGTAGCGGTGTGAGCTGTGAGGAGGATGCTAAGAGGCTGCAGGGTGACTTGGACAGGTTAGGTGAGTGGGCAAATGCATGGCCGATGCAGTATAATGTGGATAAATGTGAGGTTATCCATTTTGGGGGCAAAAACACAAAGGCAGAATATTATCTGGATGGCGGCAGATTAGGAAAAGGGGAGGTGCAACGAGACCTGGGTGTCATGATTCATCAGTCACTGAAAGTGAGCATGTCGATACAGCAGGCGGTGAAGGAGGCAAATGGTAGGTTGGCCTTCATAGCTAGGGGATTTGAGTATAGGAGCATGGAGGTCTTACTGCAGTTGTACAGGGCCTCAGTTTTGATCTCCTAATCTGAGGAAGGACGTTCTTGCTATTGAGGGAGTGCAGCGAAGGTTCACCAGACTGATTCCAGGGATGGCTGGGCCATATGAGGAGAGACTGGATCAACTGGGCCTTTATTCACTGAAGTTTAGAAGGATGAGAGGGGATCTCATAGAAACATATAAGATTCTGACGGGACTGGACAGGTTAGATGCGGGAAGAATGTTCCCGATGTTGGGGAAGTCCAGAACCAGGGGACATAGTCTTAGGGTAAGGGGTAGGCCATTTAGGACTGAGATGAGGAGAAACTTCTTCACTCAGAGAGTTGTTAACCGATGGAATTCCCTGCCGCAGATAGTTGTTGATGCCAGTTCATTGGACATATTCAAGAGGGAGTTAGATATGGCCCTTATGGCTAAGGGGATCAAGGGGTATGGAGAGAAAGCAGGAAAAGGGTACTGAGGGAATGATCAGCCATGATTTTATTGAATGGCTGTGCAGGCTCGAAGGGCTGAATGGCCTACTCCTGCACCAATTCTCTATGTTTCTATGTTTCTATGTTATTGCTAATTAGTGTGAGTTTTGTGTTGTGAACAAACATACACCAGAAACTGAATTGAAACTGCCCAAACTCATTTCATTTCAGACCCTTACAACGTGAGACGGAAAGGAAAAAACACAATTTAGCTCAGCAATTCAGGCTGGATACAAAACCAACTTTCAGAGATAAAAAGGAGTAAAGGCGATGCCAGGTAAAAATGAAAATCACTGCAAATGCACTAAGATTTTACAGGACTAAAAAAAAACTGACATTGGATAACTTATAGAATTACCGAGAAACTATACGAGGTGAAATTCGGCACCGTCCCATTTGGGGGAGGCAACAGTCGCGAGGCGGGAATTCCTGCGCCGCGAGCTTACCGCCCCGGAGAGGAACTACAGCGCTAAATATCGTGGAACCAGGGTGCAAAGGCGCGCAAAGTTTCCAGCGCTACGCGGTGGGACGTATAGTGCTGGCGGGTAGACAAGGTCTTCCGCTTCCATTAAAGGGGAGCACCAAGCTGCCGACCATCGCTGGACCAGCAGGGAGCAGGGCTGTCGTGGCAGCAGCCCGGCACACAAGTGGAGTACCGGGCTGCAAGATCGTGGCACGGACCCTACGATCTATAAACAAGGCGGCCATGACTGGTAAGTTGACTTTTTTTTTTAAAACTGCCCCACCTCCCCTTTAATTTTTGTCCCACAGCACTCCCAGCAGGAGCGGGATGCTACCGGTTACCACCACTGCTAAACTCCTGTGGAATTTCGCGGGAGTCGGTAGTGGCACTGCGCACGGGCGAAAAGTCGGAAACAACCAGAATTTCCCCCCCCAAAATCTTATAAGGAAAAACGTGATACTGTGATAGTTCCCCCAATGGCCAGATAAAGACATTTCCCTGTATAGCACTAAACTATAGATAGCTAGATTATTTGGTATGGTGTTGAGCCAGCTAATCTGAGGCAGCAGTTGGGATATTGTAATGTTCTTCCCCCCCCAATCGTGATGCAATTGAATAAATTGCCAACATTCATCTTCTAGGCTTATACATGAATGCCTTCAGGAGAAAAAAAGGGGGGCGGTGTAGAGTGGCATGATTGGAGGGACAGAAGCATCCTTGCCTGTATCAAAACATTTTTGGAACTCCTTAGTGCTTTCTTACACTGTTTACTATCGTCACAATAATGGTCTCACTTCACTTGCTTTCATCGTAATTGCACAATAATGAGCTTACAAGGCACAGCTAGACATGGCTGATAGAGTACCAATGAAAAAGAAAGAAAAAAAACTCCAGAAACTACTGATTGCACACATGACGTAAAACAATGCACATGAAAGTGTACTATAACGGTTTATGATCTCAAGGTTCAGGTGACTTTACAAATCATTAATGTGATTAGAATCCTTTCAGTGTGCTCTACCTTTTTAAAACTCGCACTATTATTCTGTATGTACAGGAGAAGATAATTAGAACATTTATTGTTATGCAAAGCAGTCACCGGGTGTGATTTTACTCAGCTGTAATCTTACTCTTGTCAGATTCCACGAACACTTGGGTGCTGTTGGATTATTCCTGTAGTTTCAAGGATTATTCCTGTAAGAATTCTTACAGGATAATTATTCAAATGTTTATTGACAAATATATTGGATCTCTTCTTCCTTCCAATTTTCTGCACTCCTCTCCTGAATGTCTTCACTGAGTTATGATTCCATGAGCAATAAACACTCCAAGTGGTCATTCTTCATACACAAGCTTAAACAGTGAGCACTGACAGGCTATAAGTTGATGGGGAACACCAGATCCTGTCCTCAACCGATAGCTGCACACATGTACATTTTGCAGCAGGTGTCATTGTTAGTAACATTTTCCCTCTCAAGTCCAAAAGCAGCACTACTGTTGTCCTGGCTGAATATCAGCTAAACTAGTCGACTGTAATCAAACCTGACACTCCTCTTGATCAAGCTACTTTTATATCCCCCTTCACAACTAATGAAGCACAAGCTTTTGAAAAGGACAAAGGCCCAACAACTTAATATGGCAGTATCCATTTTTCTCCATCCTCATTGCACTATATAATAATGTTGCCATTTGCCTTGTTCAGAGATGCCACAACACAAAGTTGGCAGGTGTGGAAATGCAAATGTCCATTTCTTTCTATTTACTGCTGGGACCACCGGGGCGTCACTGACAAGGCCAGCATTTATTGCCTATCCCTAATTTCCCTTTAGAAGGTGGTGGTGAGAAGCCTTCTCGAATCGCTGCAGTCCATATGGTGAAGATACTCCCACAGTGCGGTTAGGTAAGGAGTTCCAGGATTTTGACCCAGCGACGATGAAGGAACGGTGATATATTTCCAAGTCAGGATGGTGCATGACTTGAGGGGAACTTGGAGGTAATGGTGCTCTCATGCGCCTGTTGCCCTTGTCCTACTAGGTGGTAGAGGTCACAGGTTTGAGAAATGCTGGCGAAGAGATATCAGCACATCAGGCCATGGTCGGGATTAAGAAGTGCTGCTGGGTGAAATAATATGAGCCTTGTGCTGCATCTAAACCATGTAATATCTGTAATTGCTTGAATAATGACACTGGTATGTCAATAGGAAACACAGTTGTTTGTGCATCTCATTCTCCAGCCCACCCATCCCTCTCTTTGATAATCACAACAGTTATCCCAAACAAGCAGACAAATATCTATAATAAAAGTACATTATCCCTGTTTTGAATTGTCATTATTTCATCCTGACTGCCTTTTCTTGCATTTATTTTTTATTGCAGTAATCTATTTAATGAAAATATTCTGATTCAGACATTGTCTCATCATGTAAATGATCCCAAAATGCAGAATTCTGACTGAATCTTAACTTAACCTTTTGTGTTGTTACAGAAAGGGGTCAAATATTGAAATTTATTGTGCTCTTTTTGAAACAATCAGCATGACTTTTTGAAGGAAAACTTTTATGTTTTTTTTAATGACTTTGCAATCAGGGACGACAGATGGATTTTATTTCATAAAATTAGCCCATCAGATAATTTATTAATCAGATCTCAAGTTCATCAGCCGACTCATTAAGTACAGTGGCATTTTAACACAATGTATCAAATTATTAATACATATACACATGCATATATACACACACATATACATATACACACATGGATGTAATATAACTGGTGTAGAGATACATCCAACTCAATGAACTGACATTATCACCACTTCAGCAAAATATTAATATTAGCACAGTGTGATATAATTAGTATGTACTTCTGATACCATACCTTTCTAGCATGAGCAGTAGTAATATGAATGAATTCCTGCTGACGCTTTCCTCTTATTAAAAGGGAAATTCTTTAAACATATACATCAATGTTACCACAGCTTCCACCTTTCCCCCACTCCCAATAACTGTACATTTTGTTTCCTCACATCTCTCAGCACTCCTGCTCTTTGTCCATATTACACTGGATTGAAGCTATAGACCAATCATTTCAACTGTCATAGACTCTGGAGCTACAGCTTACAAGATCACATCTGACAACTCTGCTGTACTTGTAGCCCGTAGGAAATCTGAAAAACTCATGTCAAAATGTTTAATTCAAACTTTCACACCATTTAGCTAGGTTTTCCAAAGAAGAAACAGATCTCTTTATCACAACATTTTTTTTTATTAATTCATGGGATATAGTAATCACTGGCAAGGTCAGCAATTATTGCCCATCCCGAATTGTCCTTGAGCCGCCTCCTTGAACGGCTGCAGTCCGTATGGTGATGGTACTCCCAACTGTGCTGTTAGATGGGAAGTTCCAGAATTTTGACCCAGCGACGATGAAGGAACGGCGATATATTTCCAAGTCAGGATGGTGTGTGACTTGGAGGGGAAGTTGGAGGTGATGGTGTTCCCATGCACTTGCTGCCCTTGTCCTTCTAGTTGGTAAAGGTTTTGGGTTTGGGAGGTGCTGTCGAAGAAGCCTTGGCGAGTTGCTGCAGTTCATCTTGTAGATGGTACACACTGCAGCCACGGTGCACCTGTGGTGGAGGGAGTGAATGTTTACGGTGGTGGATTAGTGTGCCAATCAAGTTGGTTGCTTTGTCTTGGATGGTGTTGAGCTTTTTGAGTGTTCATCCAGGCAAGTGGAGAGTATTCCATCACACTCCTGACTTGTGCCTTGTAGATGGTGGAAAGGCTTTGGGAAGTCAGGAGATGAGACACTCACCGCAAAATACCCAGCCTATGACCTGCCCTTGTAGTTGTGGCTGGTCCAGTTAATTTCTGGTCAATGGTGACCCCTAGGATGTTGCTGGTGGAGGATCTGATGATGGTAATGCCGGTGAATGTCAAAGGGATGCAGTTAGACTCTATTTACATTCATATATTCGCTAGAATTTTCAACTTTGGCGGGGGCATAAAACCGACAGTAACATATTGACTGCCTGCTATGCATCTCACATGATTTTCCTTTCCATTGAAATCTTGGTGTTCTCTCAGCCCTCAGAAACATCTCAATGTACTTCACACACAATGAATTCATTTCAAATGCATTGTTGTCATATGGATAAAGGCAACAGGCATTTTGTGCACAACACAAGCCCACAAATAATGAGATGAATGACTAGTTAATTGTTTTGTTTTTGGTGTCTTTGAGGGAAGAAACCAGAAAACCCTTTTCTTCTTGGAATAAAGTCATTGGCTATTAATATGCACCAGGATCACCAGAGCAGACAGATGGGATGTTAATATCTCATCTGAAGGAGTTCACATCTGACAATACAATATTCCATCAATGCCTAAACTCCTGCTATGGGACTTGAATTCACAACCTTTGGGTACAGCGGGGACAGTGCTACCAACTGAGCCAATCTGACATGTCTTTGGGCTTTAAAATAAAAATAAAAGCATTACTGTTTGAAATACAAAACAAACCTTCACAGCAAGTGTATTAAAGAGAAATTTTAAAGCCTCTTTGTGGTATTGGGTATCCTCTTTGAGCACATAAAAACAGCATTAGCAATGGCCAACTACTGAGAATTCGACTTTTAGCTTTAGATTCAGTCGTGATGGATATATCGAGATGCTAAGGATTTCAGAGAGCTGGAACAATTGAGAAATTCCAAATTCAGATCATAAATGCAGCTTCAAACCATCTGAATTGCATCTAGTGTTGCTGGCAGAGATAGACAAAATCAATACCATTCAAACTGCTCACAGAGCTTTTAGATGAGGGTTGTGCGAGAGAGACCAAAATACTAAAAGAAAAAGACTTGCAGTTATATAGCACCTTTCATAACCACCAGATGTCCCAAAGCACTTTACAATCAATGAGATACTTTTGAAGTGTAGTCACTGCTGTACATATTGGGGGGGGGGAGGAGGAGGGGGGAAACAGATGTTAACTTTTTGTGACATTATCACAAAGGTTAAGTATTATGTTTGAAGCCAAAACATTCTTTTTGAATCCAATGTCACCAAAGCATTGAAGATATGAAGCTGTGATCTCGCCTTTACAAGAAAAAAGGCACTTCAAAGCAAAAGCCAATCTTAGCTCAGATAATATTTAACTCTATTGTGTTTCAAGGAGTGAAACATTTCAACACAGTTAGGTGTTCCTAACTGCATCAGCTTTACATGCCTTCATTCTGGATTCTCCTCTGACAGCTAGTATCTAAGATTATAATACCCCCATTTTCAGTGTTATACAGAGGCTATACTTTTGGCCTAAAGCTGATCATTTGTACTACAAATCCCTTAGATTACAAATTCCATACTTGTAGCAGGGTAAACCGTTTCTATCCAGCTCACATTAGCTTTCATTGCCTTGGCTGGTTTTGATGCATGTGGATATTTGCTATACAAGTACGACTGCTTTTGTATTAGTTTCCTGCCATGCTGCCATCATTTGCTCCTGATATACATGCATCCCACATAGCAGGTGGCAAATCCATTGGGAAGACGCGCACATCAACACTAGCACAATACTACCACTACCATAAAAGCAGCTATAGACATGCAGCCACTAAATTGCCACAATTTCCATCTTTATATTTGTTGGTTTCCCCACCGACACCTGCTGCTTGTCCCCTCCCATCAATTATCTTCTGTCCCCAATGCAAATGAAACAGAAAAGAATCTACATATAAACACAAGTAACATTTAACATACATATGTAGAGTGGTCAATAGTCATTTCCTTCTGCATAGTTGCTTTATGAGATTGAATTCTGGTTCAGAGCCATTGAATAATAAACAGGAATGCAGGTTGATCTTTTGCACCCTCCTAGTCCAGGTGCACGGAGCACAATTGCAGTTGCTGCCCTTAGTGACCAACAAACACAACACAGTCAAGGGATCAACCCCCCAGCCTCCATGGTCTAGATGTTTCAGTACCACAACAGTGCACTTATCCACTAAGCAATGAGGGGAGTATGTGAAGCTGCATTCTAATTCCCATACACATAACCAGGGTTAAGTAGCATGTTAGATCTGACGCATGCATTATAGACTAAATTCATGAAAATGCTGAACATTTAATTGCTATTATTTAGTGCGCACTTTAAGTATCTTTTTGCTTTTCTACATTATGTTGCAAGGCCAAGAACCCACTAGCAGGCTTATCTCAAGGGTCCAATTTCTGTGCCAGGCAGCACCATTTATACTATAAAGATCCACTGAGAAACAACAAGTGAAGGACAAATTCTTAGTGAGCTCCTAATGAGCCTGCTTCACAAACAATGACCTTCCCTCGTCATATTTTACAAAGAAAATACAGAAATAATCACCAAGCCCATTTCCCCATAACTGGAGGACTTGAGAGACTGAATGCAAGTGCTTCTCTACATCATTTACTCCTCAGTAATTGATTATATTCTTTTTGTGAAATGTACGGTTATGGTGCAATACTTTAACTTTACCAAGGGAAATACGCACATTTCTATTCACAGTTACAAAATCCTTAAAGCAGTCCGCCCAAAGAATTGGCAAATATCTTTGTCACTCAGGTTGAGATATAAAAGATGTTGAACCTGAACTCAGTCATACCGGGTTAATGCATCTTTTCTGTTTTAATCTGCAGTACAAGATATATTGAATCCTGTATAATAATGCATTATTGCTCATTAAAAATGGCAGAGGTTTTAAAAAGGTCTTTATTGGTAATATATAATCACTAACGTAATTTATTTGTCATATTTTAATATCTGTTTTTTACTAATGTCAATCTTGTTGAGGCTTTACTCCATTTACACCAATAAATAAAGCCTGCTTTTCAATACTAACCCATAAATCTATGCTGACTTAAATAGCTCAAGACTCAGCACTTTCAATAAAAGCCACTTGATTTAGCCATATGTATGTTGTAAATAAAATAGATCCAATAGCAAACAAGGAGATGCAATGTTCATTCCATAATGAAGAAAACCTCACTTTGCCATTAAATTACATAGTATATACGGCACAGAAACAGGCCATTCAGACCAAACAATCCATGCCGTCACTATGCTCCACTCGAGCCTACTCTGTCTTTCCTCATCTAAATCTATCAGCATAACCCTCTATTCCCTTCTCCCTCATATACTTGTCTAGCCTCCCCTCAAATGCATCTATACAATTCACTACAACTACTCCCTGTGATAGCGGGTTCCACATTCTCTCCCTCTCTGAGTAAAGTAGTTCCTTCTGAATTCCCTATTTGATTTCTTGGTGACTATCTTATATTGATGACCTCTAGTTTTGTTCTTCCCCACAAGTGGAAACACTCTCTCTGTATCTACACACTCTCTCTGTATCTACCCTATCAGAACCTTTCATAATTTTAAAGACCTGAATTATGTCACCCCTCAGCCTTTTCTTTTCAAGAGAAAAAAGACCCAGCCTGCTCATCCTTTCCTGTAGGTATACCCTCGCATTTCTGGTATTATCCTTGTAAATATTTGTTGCACCTTCTCTATTGCCTCTATATTCTTTTTATAATATGGCGATCAGAATTGTATGCAGTACTCTAATCAAGGTTCGATACAAGTTTACCATAACTTCTCTACTTTTCAATTCAATTTCTCTAGAAATAAACCCTGGTACTTAGTTTTTTTTTATGGCCTTGTTAACCTGTGTCACAACTTTCAGTGATTTGTGTATTTGTACTCCGAGATCCCTTTATTCCTCTACCCCACTTAGATTCGTATTTTCCAAGCAATATGTGGCCTCCCTATTTTTCTTATCAAAATGTAATACCTTACATTTATCGGTGTTGAATTTCATTTGCCAATTATATGCCCATTCTGCAAGTTTATTAATGTCATCTTGTAATTTGTTGCAGTCCTCCTCAGTATTGATTATCCACCCCCAACACCTCCCCCCGTCCTCAATATGGTGCCATCTACAAATTTAGAAATCGTGTTTTGATTCCAAAGTCTAAATCGTTGATATAAATTGTGAACAACAGTGGTCCCAGCAATGAGCCCTGTGGAACACCACTTCCCACCTTCTGTCACTATGAATAGCTACTGTTTACCCCTACTCTCTGCTTTCGGTCTTGAAGCCAGCTAGTTATCCATTCCATTACTTGTCCTCTGACTCCACTTGCTCTGAACGTATTCATTAGTCCATTATGCAGAATTCAATGTGGTACTAAGCAGTATGGAGCAGAAACCATAGAATCATAGAATCGTTACAACACAGTAGGAGGCCATTCAGCCCGTCGAGCCCATGCCGGATCTCTGCAAGAGCTCTTCAAGCTACTCCCAATCTCCTGCCCTTTTCTCCATAGCCCTGCAATTTTTTTTCCTTCAATTACTTATCTAATTCCCTTTTGAAAGCCATAATTGAATCTGCCTCCACCATCTTTTCAGGCAGTGCATTCCAGATCATAACCAGTCGCTGCGTAAAAAAGTTTTTCCTCATGTCGCCTTTGGATCTTCTGCCAATTACCTTAAGTCTGTGTCCTCTGGTTCTCGACCCTTCCACAAATGGGAACAGATCCTCTCTATGTACTCTGTCTAGACCCCTCATGATTTTGAAAGCTCCAAGGTTTGATATATTATCTGTACTGAGTTATCTGATTTCACCTGAGTGATGGTTGGGATACTAGAAGCATCAGTATCAGCACCCCTGGACTGTGAAGTAGGATCATAAAATTAGTCATGTATCCCTCTCATGACTGTTCTCCAGTAACTCCTGTTGATAGTGAACATTAGGTTAAGGCAGTATTGGCCTTGGCTGTGGTGGACTCCATCGTTAATGACCAGCTGCCCCTCAGTATCTAGGTCCACTTTTAAGAACTTGATAAAAGAAAAAGAAACAGAGCTAAATTTTCCAAAACTGGTCTAAGTTACAGAGGCCCATCTGGCACTTCCAATTTGAGGAACAGATCGGCTGCATGTCCCAGAATACATCAGGCACTTATCATAACTTAAAGATCTTTAAGGAAGCAAACTACTTTCTTTTAAAATCCCCCCACTCTTTGGCTAGTTATATACCACATGCAATATGTTACTTTTACATCAGGAGTAGCCATCAACATAAGTTTCTGAGGGTTATTCCACTAAGGTTGACGCAGCTGGAAGTGTAGCAAGCTCAATTTAGCATTTTCATTTGTATCAGGCACAGCCTCTTATTCATTGTCATTCTCAACATACTGTGAATGCATGTGCAATACCCAATTTCAAGTTGTTGACCCATCTTTGCACAATCAATTGAGTGGGATCTTGGGTAACTATGGAAACCTTTTTGTTCTTCTCCCTCTCCAGAATCTTTCCAATGAATCTTTTCAAGTGCTGTCGCAGATACCACACTAGATTGTTGTACAGGAAACTTTTATTGTAGATAAGCTCTGATCATTTGTCAATCAAACTCAGTCTCTAAATTTTTGAACAAGTACAATTTTCTAATATTGTCTGAGGTGTAAATGTGGACTTCTTCAAATTCAATGCATCAATAGGGCAGGTGATTTGTTATCACTCAGATCAACTCAGAAGCTGATATTTTCACTGTCTCCACAATGTTTTACACAAAATTGCAATAATTGGGTAGCAAATCATTTAGAAATTCACAGGATTTATCACAGAATATTGTGTCCTCAAAAACAATTAGTGATAATGGAATAATTGTCATGTGAGCTTTCAGAATAGAACGGTGGGATCTGTATCTTGTACACCCACGGTTAAACAGCCGTTATCTCTATCAAAGACCAGATCGTTCAAATCTTGACGCTTTTTCCTATTCAGTAAAGATTTCAACTCATTTTTTTTTTCAGTGAAATGACGACCGTAGTAAGGATTCTTTCTACAAAGCAAGAGGGTGAAGCACCAGACCTCAAAATGCATTCAGTATTGTTCTTATGCAATTGTTAAGCCTTGGCAGTTTGTGTTGGTTGGCTATTCCAAAATGGGGAGCATCACATTGGAACCCAATCCTGCTCATACACACGCACACACGCTCCCAGCAGGAGCTGCCAAACAGTAATCAGGAGTAATCTGGCTGATTTTCTGCTCATTAACTCAGAGTTGATGAATTCAATTACCATACTTCTACCACCTCCTGGCTGAGTTCAGCTAACTCAGGCAACTTCAGACATTTGACTACAATTTTAAGTGTTGGTTTTGGAATAATATAGTTCCCATCTTTATTATTCAATCTATAGTATAATGAATTGTCTTAAGACATTGTACAGCCACCAGTTTGCCCCACAGAATCTTGCACATGGACAATTGACAAAAATATCTCTTTTTAAAGACATCATAAATGTGGATTTTCAAACTATGGTTTTGTACCATTTAAAAATGCAATTTCCATATCAATATCACAAGGAGCAAGCTATAACCCTTATACATCACAAGCACTTTGACTGGCTGCATCAATAAAATGAGAAATAATTGCTGGCATCCCATATATCATTATTCCAATACTATTAGTATTCCAACACAAATGGCAATGCAAGATTTAAAAAGAAAGAAAGACTTGCATTTATATATAGCACCTTTCATGATCACTGGATGTCTCAAAGTGCTTTATAGACAATGAAGTATTTTTTTGGAGTGTAGTCATTGTTGTCATGTGAGAATGTATCTTATTCAAGTGATTTCTAGGCATTCAAAATAAACAAACATGATATGCAAAAATGAATTTAACAAATATATTGGAAATGAATTAATCTGCCTTGTGTTCATTCGACTTTGACTATGCCGAGAATATTAACAGGAACCAGAAACACTGGTACAAATTACCTTTAAGGTCAACTCTTTCCAGATTATACATGTACTACCATCTAATTGTATCTGGCCATCTCATCAATGCCTTTTAAAATGTGACACATCAGTGTGCACTATGTTGATTTGCAAGCAGAGTGGAAATGCAGGTTCATTTCGGCAATTCCCTTGCATTGCTGAGTTCCCTATCTCGGCTGCATTACATCAGATAGGGAGAGACCAGGCCCATAAGAAGGAAGTTCATTGCCAGACCATTCTCCAAGTAACTAGTTCAGAGCATTACAGGTGAAGGCAGGGGAGGTGTACTACATTTGATGTACTGAAAAAGGGAGGCCAGGTAAGTCGGCAAAGTAACAAGTAAAGGGAGAAGATTGATGTTTCTAAATATTTAAATAGATGGTCTTTACTTCTCATGTTCAACACCCAAAGTAGCTTATTATACTGTTCTGGCAGATGCCCAAATGATATTGTCATGTATTCAACCAGCATTGTAATCCATGTATAATCTGACCTAAGTTGTATACTGTGAGAACACTGACCACTAGGTGGTGAACTTGTGGGAGACACTCCTAACCTGGACCTTCAGATATAAAAGGGGAAGCTCCACCCACTTCCATCAAATGAGTGCTATGGAATAAAGGACAGGTCACAGACTGACCTTCTCTCAAGCATGGGCCTCATGTGCATTTATACTGTATAGTAAGGACATATCAGAAACTTTGTAAATGTTTATGGTGTGGAATAAACAAAAGCAAATGTCAGGTGAGAAATATTTAAAAAATAGTTTTGAAGCTTACGTCAATAAAGATTCCCAGGTTGAAAAATAACCTTCCTCACAACCTACATGTTAAATCAATGCCTGTATTTGATGTTCTAAACAATAAACAAATGCTGATTTTTTTGTAGAACTAGCTCGGGCTTTGGTCTCTTGGTACCAGCACTACACTGGCACAATTTTGGAGACAGCAAACAAAATCTTGAGAAACAAATTTTATTCCACTGAGGTTATACCAAATATTTTTATTAAATCTACAGGAATCTGTAAACTGTCCATCTTAACTGACAGTTAAATGCTAAAGCCCCAGCGTAAAAAAAACTTATTTCTAAAGATAATGCTTTCTGACAGCGCAAGTTAATCAAACATGTTCAGGAATTTATTTTGTTTGTCATTTTACTAGCACATTAGAATGAAACTGAATGTTTTGGTATGTAATTAGAACTTTATAAATTTAAAGTTATTTTAATAGAGCATGAGTTTCACATATATCTGAAATAAAAAGATAGATGGGATACGTAGAAAGTAAATGATAGATAATGAAAATGCCACTGTAGATATATTTATGCATATCGAGATTCCAAAGATTTTTTTTTGGCTGCAGTACTGCTGAAACAGAAATGAAAATGCCTGGTTCATGCTTGCTTTGCTGTGTCAGGTTTCCTGCATTATTTTGTAGGTGACTAACAAAAATAATTTGCATAAAAAATAGCTGGCAGTGAAACATTTCCATCAAAGCTAGAAAGAGGAACAAAATATCCCCATGAAAAAGACAAGGGACTATCAGGCAGATTAACATACGTATCTATGAATCAAGACTCACTTCACAGCTGGAGTGAAATATTCAAAAGAAAAAGGTTTTCTTTTCCTCAAATGTCTTCACATTTCCCCTGAATGAACTCACTCATGGGTTGTTCAGGTACTTTGGTACTTACAGCTAGCCATCACTTTTTGTGTATGATTCGAGGTAGCATGTGTCTGCAGGGGGTTCAGGATGTGTCATTCTAGCCAACCCCATTCTCACCTGATCAAGACAAATACTTTTCGATTCCCAACCCAGGGATGCCGAGACCAATTAGAGTGCCCCAGTTATAGTCAGCTAATTCAGCACAGACCAGAAATTAAACCTGGGTTCTGCTGATCTGTATGGCCCAGTACTACATTAGGCCTTTGCCTAGGTCATCAGGAGAGCTGTCCAAAAGACTGTGAAAGGCTGGCCTGAAATCATCCAAAAGCAATTGAACTTACAGATGGTAAAAGTAAGGGTGGTAATGCCCACATAGCAGTTTTAAATATGTGCTCAGCTATAGCTAGAAATCAACCTGTTTAGATGGAGTCAGATGGTTTGTCGACAAGTTGATAATCAATATAGAAAAACTTATCAACACGTCCTGGCAATTTCCCATCTGCTGTGTACATGAAGCCAGCAAACCTCATATCTGCCACAATCAAAATTTGTCAGTATGTTTAATAACTACTCACCATGGTATGCTGACATGAAGTAAATGGAAACCAGTCATTTTTTTTCCTGAGCAAACGCTAACAACTAGTTTTTCAACTATGTCTGGGAATCCATCCAATTTTTAGATCTTTGTGAATAGCCTACCTGATGCCACTGCTTCATTTACTTCAGAAGCTCATTGTTAGATTTTTAAACAAAACTCATTGACAAATTTGATGGTACAAAATTAGCCAATTTACAAATACTAATATCAGAGGGAACTTGACATACAAATCTTGTAACACCACATGGAAATCATTTGGTGATGTAATACACTTGAAAAAAAATGGCAACACATCTCTCTCAATTATATCAGAGAGCTTCCAATAAATGTATTGTGCGCTTTAATTGAGAGAGATTTATTCAATTGTCAAGTCATTTACATTACTGTAGTGCCAACGACTCACTGTACAGGTAACACACAATTGACAGGTCATCATCATCATCATAGGCAGTCCCTCGAAATCGAGGAAGATTTGCATCCACTCTAAAAGTGAGTTCTCAGGTGGCTGTACAGACCAATGCAGGAATTACAGTCTCTGCCACAGGTGGGGCAGACAGTCGTTGAAGGAAAGGGTGGATGGGGAGTCTGGTTTGCCGCACGCTCCTTCCGCTGTCTGCGCTTGATTTCTGCATGATCTCAGCAATGAGACACGATGTGCTCAGCCCCCTCCCGGATGCTCTTCCTCCACTTTGGCTGGTCTTGGGCCAGGGATTCCCAGATGCCAGTGGGGAGTTGCACTTTATCAAGGAGGCTTTGAGGGTGTTCTTAAAATGTTTCCTCTGCCCACCTGGGACTCGCTTGCCATGTCGGAGCTCCGAGTAGAGCGCTTGCTTTGGGAGTCTCGCTCGGGCATGTGGCCAATGTGGCCCGCCCAACAGAGCTGGTCGAGCGTGGTCAGTGCTGCAATGCTGGGGCTGTTGGCCTGAACGAGAACACTGACATCAGTGCGTCTATCCTCCCAGTGGATTTGCAGGATCTTGCGGAGGCAGCGCTGGTGGTAACACATAGTTGACAGAACATAGCAAATATAAACTTACCAATTGTGGTTCAACTGAATGCAGCAAAGACTACTTTCAGGGTCTCTCAATTTGCCGCTGGTATTCCAAGCTCATTTGTTGATGATGAAAACAGTAGGAGGAGGAGCAGTGGTAGTGTGTCCCTTGTACTCATAGGATTACATAGGATATACAGCACGGAAACAGGCCATTTGGTCCAACCAGTCCATGCTGGCGTTTATGCTCCACTTGAGCCTTCTCCTGTCTTTCCTCATCTAATTCTATCCGCATTACCCTCTATTCCCTTCTCCCTTATATGCTTGTCTCGCCTCCCCTTAAATGCATCTATACTATTTGCTTCAACCACTCCCTGTGGTAGCGAGTTCCACATTCTCACCACTCTTTGGGTAAAGACGTTCCTTCTGAATTCCCTATTGGATTTCTTGGTTACTATCTTATATTGATGGTCTCTAGTTATGCTCTTTCTCACAAGTGGAAACATTCTCTCTGTATCCACTCCAACAAAACTTTTCATAATTTTTAAGACTTCTATTAGATCACTCCTCAGCCTTCTTTTTTCAAGAGAACAGAGACCCAGCCTGTTCATTCTTTCCTGATATGTATACCCTCGCATTTCTGGTATCATCCTTGTAAACCTTCCCTGCACTCTCTCCAGTGCCTCTGTATCCTGATTATAATATGGCGACCAGACTGTATGCAGTACTCAGAGTGTGGTATAACCAAGGTTCGATACTTGAGGATAACAGAGCCAACAAAGAGCATATGTTCATGGCAGATGGATGCGTTGCTGACTATACAGGCTATTACGTGCTAGACATTGTCTACTATAGAAATCACGCTCCTAGAGGAGAGGGCTTCCCGTCGCGTCCCGCCTCCACACTGGAACTGAAAGATCTTTGCTAATTCTCTCACTTCAGCATGCCATTGCCATTCAGCACACCATAACCATTTGACTGTGGCCAGCGTTTCCAAAGAGTCAACGACCATGTTGCACTGCTTCAAGTGAATCATCAATGTGTCTTTGTAGCACCTTTGTTGCCCATCCTGTTTTCTTTTACCATCCACCAGATCACCATAAAGCAACTGTTTCGATAACCTTTGACCTTGAAAATATACTGATGCAGAGGAACATCTTACGTCACAAGGGCAGAGCAGTGGCTCTTCATAAATAGTGGCGAACAGTACGCAAAAGGAAGGGTAAATGGAAATATCTTAGATTAGAAAGATTTGATGAGTGGTGGTCCTCGGGAGTTTTGTTGGGGACATTATCTACGAGATATATAAATCATTTTGATCTAGGAATTGCAGGGACAATATTAATATTTGCCAAGAAACCAAATTGTTGTATGACAATTTGTGACAAGGATTGTGAAAAGCTGCAGTAGAACACATGTAGTCTCATAGGATGGGCAAATAGATGACTGAGGCAGTTCCACGTAGAAAAATGTGAATTCATAAATTTTGGAAGAATAGTAAAAGGAAATATGCCTTAAATGATAAGATGTTAAATGGAGTAGAGGAGGAGGAATCTTGGTGTGCAGATTCAGCGGTCATTAAAACTGATAGCAGCAATAGATAAGGCCCTAATAATAGCAAACAGAATACTTGGTTTTGCATCTAGAGGCATAAATTACAAAAGCAAGAAGACAAGGTTAAACTTGTACAAGACCTTAGATGGTTCAAGTATTGTGTACAATTATGCACATTCCATTACAAGAAAGATACAAAACCCATTATAAAAATAGTGTAGATGCACTAGGATGTTACCAGAGAGGAGATACTATAGTCTTTAGAGAGACTGGACTTCAGGGTTGCTTTCACAAAAGCTGGGAAGGGATGATCTGATTAAGTTCTTACGGACGATTAAAGGTAATAAGATAAATAGTGATAGATTGCTTCCACTAATTCACAATACTATATTGCCAAACACCAAAAGTAAGGTAAAGTTAGAAAAAAATGTATGTATCCAGGTTTGCTGATGATACAAAGCTAGGTGGGAAAGTCAGCTGTTAGGAGGACACAAAGAGCCTGCAAAGGAATAAAAGAAAGACTGCTTTTATATAGTGCCTCTCACGAACACCTGATGTCCCAAAGTGCTTTACAGTCAATTAAGTACTTTTTGTTGAAGTGTAACATAGAAACATAGAAAATAGGTGCAGGAGTAGGCCATTTGGCCCTTCGAGCCTGCACCACTATTCGATAAGATCATGGCTGATCATTACCTCTGTATCCCTTTCCTGCTTTCTCTCCATACCCCTTGATTCCCTTAGCTGTAAGGGCCATATCTAACTCCCTCTTGAATATATCCAATGAACTGGCATCAACAACTCTCTGCGGCAGGGAATTCCACAGGTTAACAACTCTCTGAGTGAAGAAGTTTCTCCTCATCTCAGTCCTAAATGGCTTACCCCTTATCCTAAGACACAGTACCCCTTTCCTGCTATTGAGGGAGTACAGCGAAGGTTCAATAGATTGATTCCCGGGATGGCAGGACTGACGTATGAGGAGAGACTGGATAAACTGGGCTTATATCCACTGGAGTTTAGAAGGATGAGAGGGGATCTCATAGAAACATTTAAAATTCTGACGGGACTGGACAGGTTAGATGCTGGAAGAATGTTCCTGATGTTGGGGAAGTCCAAAACCAGGGGATACAGTCTAAGGATAAGGGGAATGAGTAAAGAAGGCTTGCTACACTTGTACAGGGTTTTGGTGACACTACACCTGGAGTACCATGCAAAGTTTTGGGGTCCTTATCTCAGGAAGGATATACTTGCCGAAGAGACGGTGCAACAAACCTTCACTAGATTGATTCCTGGGACAAAAGGGTTGTCCTACGAGGCAAAATGGAGTAGATTGGGCCTATACAAGAACACAAGAAATAGGAGCAGGAGTAGGCCATTTGACCTGCTCCACCATTTAATAAGATTGTGGCTGATCTGATCATGGACTCAGTTCCATTTCCCAGCCTGCTCCCCAAAACTCTTTATTCCCTTATCGCTCAAAATTCTGTCTATCTCTACCTTAAATATGATCAATGACCCAGCCTCCACAGCTCTCTGGCACAGAGAATTGCACAAATTCGCAACCCTCTGAGAGAAAAAATTCCTCCTCATCTCAGTTTTAAATGGATGGCCCCTTATTCTGAGACTATGTGAGTGGAAATATACTCTTTGCATCCATCTTGTCCGGCCCTCTCATTATCTTATATGTTTCGATAAGATCATCTTTCATTCTTCTGAACTCCAATGTGTATATGCCCAACCTACTCCACCTACCTTCATAAGTCAACCCCCTCATTTCCAGAATCAACCTAGTTAACCTTCTCTGAACATCCTCCAATGCAAGTATATCCATTCTTAAATACGGAGACCAAAACTGCATGTAGTAGTCCAGGTGTGGCCTCACTAATACCCTGTACAGTTGCAGCAGAACTTATCTGCTTTTATACTCTATCCCTCTTGCAATGAAGGCCAACATTCCATTTGCCTTTCTGATTACTTGCTATATCTGCTATAACGTTTTGTATTTCATGCACAAGGACCCCCAGGTCCCTCTGTACTGAAGCACTTTGCAATTTTTCTCCATTTAAATTATAATCTGCTTTTCTATTTTTTTCTGCCAAAGTGGATAACCTCACATTTTCCTACATTATACTCCATCTGCCAAATTTTTGCCCACTCACTTAGCCTGTCCATATCCCTTTGCAGATTTTGTGTGTCCTCCTCACAATTTGCATTCCCACCCATTGTTTATCATCTCCAAATTTGGTTACATTACACTCGGTCACTTCATCCAAGTCATTAATATAGATTGTAAATAGTTGAGGCCCCAGCATCGATCCCTGTGGCACCTCACTATATACTGTTTGCCAACCGGAAAATGAAAATATCCCGACTCTCTGTTTTCTGTTAGTTAGCCAATCCTCAATCCATGCTAATATATTACCCCCAACCGGGTGAACTTTTATCTTGTGCAGTAACCTTTTATGTGGCACCTTATCGAATGCCTTCTGGAAATCCAAATACAATACATCCACTGATTCTCTGATATCAACCCTGCTTGTTACATCCTCAAAGAACTCCAACAAATTTGTCAAACATGATTTCTCTTTCATAAAAGCATGCTGACTCTGTTTGATTTAATTATGTTTTTCCAAATGTCCTGCTATCGCTTCCTTAATAATGGACTCCAGCATTTTCCCAACGAAAGATGTTAGGCTAACCGGTCTATAGTTTCCTGTTTTCTGTCTGCTTACTTTTTTAAATAGGGGCATTATATTTGCAGTTTTTCAATCCGCTTCAATCCCCAGAATCCAGGGAATTTTGGTAGATTACAAACAATACATCCACTATCTCTGCAGCCAATTCTTTTAGGACCCTAGGATGCAAGCCATCAGGTCCATGGGACTTGTCCGGTTTTAGTCCCATTATCATACCGAGTATAACTTCTTTAGTGATAGTATTAAGTTCCTCTTTCCCTGTAGCCCCTGGGATCTGGCGTGTAGGAGAATGAGAGGTGATCTCATTGACACATATAAGATTCTGATGAGATAGAAACATAGAAACATAGAAAATAGGTGCAGGAGTAGGCCATTCGGCCCTTCAAGCCTGCATCACCATTCAACAAGATCATGGCTGATCATTCCCTCAGTATCCCTTTCCTGCTTTCTCTCCATACCCCTTGATCCCCTTAGCCGTAAGGGCCATATCTAACTCCCTCTTGAATATATCCAATGAACTGGCATCAACAACTCTCCGCGGCAGGGAACTCCACAGGTTAACAACTCTCTGAGTGAAGAACTTTCTCCTCATCTCAGTCCTAAGTGGCCTAACCCTTATCCTTAGACTGTGTTCTGGACTTCCCCAACATTGGGAACATTCTACAGCATCTAACCTGTCCTGTCCCGTCAGAATCTTATATGTTTCTATGAGATCCCCTCTCATCCTTGTATCAACTCCAATGTATAAAGGCCCAGTTGATCCAGTCTCTCATGTGTCAGTCCTGCCATCCCGGGAATCAGTCTGGTGAATCTTCGCTGCACTCCCTCAATAGCAAGAACGTCCTTCCTCAGGTTAGGAGACCAAAACTGAACACAATATTCCAGGTGAGGCCTCACCAAGACCTCCCTGCTCCTATACTCAAATCCCCTAACTATGAAGGCCAACATAACATTTGCCTTCTTCACCGCCTGCTGTACCTGTATGCCAACTTTCAATGACTGATGAACCATGACACCCATGTCTCGGTGCACCTCCCCTTTTCCTAATCTGCCGCCATTCAGATAATATTCTGTCTTCGCGTTTTTGCCCCCAAAGTGGATAATCTCACATTTATCCACATCATACTGCATCTACCATGAATTTGCCCAGTGGCCTAACGTGTCCAAGTCACCCTGCAGCCTCCTAGCGTCCCACTGACAGCTCACACCGCCACCCAGTTTAGTGTCATCTGCAAACTTGGAGATATTACACACAATTCCTGCATCCAAATCATTGATGTATATTGTAAAGATCTGGATTCCCAGCACTGAGCCCTGCGGCACTCCACTAGTCACTGCCTGCCATTCTGAAAAGGACCTGTTTATCCCGACTCTCTGCTTCCTGTCTGCCAACCAGTTCTCTATCTATGTCAGTATATTACCCCCAATACCATGTGCTTTGATTTAGCACACCAATCTCTTGTGTGGGACCTTGTCAAAAGCCTTTTGAAAGTCCAAACACGCCACATCCACTGGTTCTCCCTTATCCACTCTACTAGTTACATCCTCAAAAAATTCCAGAAGATTTGTCAAGCATGATTTCCCCTTCATAAATCCATGCTGACTTGGATCGATCCTGTCACTGCTTTCTAAATGCACTGCTATTTCATCCTTAATAATTGATTCCAACATTTTCCCCACTTTCTCTCTCCCTCACTTTTTTAAAAAGTGGTTTACATTAGCTACCCTCCAGTCCATAGGAACTGATCCAGAGTCGATAGCTGTTGGCTGTTGGCAAATGATCACCCCAATGCATCCACTATTTCTATGGCCACTTCCTCAAGTACTCTGGGATGCAGACTATCAGGCCCCGGGGATTTATCGGCCTTCAATCCCATCAATTTCCCTAACACAATTTCCTGCCTAATAAGGATATCCTTCAGCTCCTCCTTCTCACTAGACCCTCGGTCCCCTCGTACTTCCGGAAGGTTATTTGTTACTTCCTTCTTGAAGACAGAATCAAAATATTTGTTCAACTGGTCTGCCATTTCTTTGTTCCCCATTATAAATGCACCTGAATTTGACTGCAAGGGACCTATGTTTGTCTTCACTAATCTTTTTCTCTTCACATCTCTATAGAAGCTTTTGCAGTCAGTTTTTATGTTCCCGGCAAGCTTACGCTCATACTCTATTTTTCCCCTCTTAATTAAACCCTTCGTCCTCCTCTGCTGAATTCAAAATTTCTCCCAGTCCTCAGGCTTGCTGCTTTTTCTGGCCAATTTGTATGCCTCTATCTCGGATTTAACACTATCCTTAATTTCCCTCTATAGCCATGGGTTGAGCCACCTTCCCCGTTTTATTTTTACTCCAGACAGGGATGTACAATTGCTGAAGTTCATCCATGTGATCTTTAAATGTTTGCCATTGCCAAAGCACTGTCAACCCTTTAAGTATCATTTGCCAGTCTATTCTAGCCAATTCACGCCTCAAACCATCGAAGCTACTTTTCCTGAAGTTCAGGACCCTAGTTTCTAATTAGCTGTGTCACTCTCCAGCTTAATAAAGAATTCTACCATGTTATGATCACTCTTCCCCAAGGGGCCTCGCACAACAAGATTGTTAATTAGTCCTTTCTCATTACACATCACGCAGTCTAGGATGGCCAGCTCCCTAGTTGGTTCCTCGATATATTGATCTAGAAAACCATCCCTAATATGCTCCAGGAAATCCTCCTCCACCGCATTGCTACCAGTTTGGTTAGCCCAATCAATATGTAGATTAAAGTCACCCATGATAACTGCTGTACCTTTATTGCATGCCTCCCTAATTTCTTGTTTGATGCTGTCCCCAACCTTACTACCACTCTTTGGTGGTCTGTACACAACTCCCACTAGCATTTTCTGCCCTTTGGTATTCGGTAGCTCCACCCATTCCAATTCCACATAATCCAAGCTAATATCCTTTCTTACTATTGCATTAATTTCCTCTTTAACCAGCAATGCCACCCTGCCTCCTTTTCCTTTCTGTCTATCCTTCCTAAATGTTGAATACCCGTGGTTGTTGAGTTCCCAGCCTTGGTCACCCTGGAGCCATATCTCCGTGATGCCAATTACATCATACCCGTTAATTGCTATCTGCGCAGTTAATTCATCCACCTTATTCCGAATACTCCTCGCATTGAGGCACAGAGCCTTCAGGCTTGTCTTTCTAACACACTTTGCCCCTTTAGGATTTTGCTGTAATGTGACCCTTTTTGCTTTTTGCCTTAGGTTTTTCTGCCCTCCACTTTTTACTTTTCTTCTTTCTATCTTTTGCTTCTTCCCCTATTCTACATCCCTCTGTCTTCCTGCATAGGTTCCCATCCCCCTGCCATATTCGTTTAACTCCTCCCCAACAGCACTAGCAAACACTCCTCCTAGGACATTGGTTTCGGTCCTGCCCAGGTGCAGACCGTCCGGTTTGTACTGGTCGCACCTCCCCCAGAACCAGTTCCAATGTCCCAGGAATTTGAATCCCTCCCTTGTGCACCACTCTTCAA
Source organism: Pristiophorus japonicus (assembly GCF_044704955.1). Lineage (NCBI taxonomy): Eukaryota > Metazoa > Chordata > Chondrichthyes > Pristiophoridae > Pristiophorus > Pristiophorus japonicus. The sequence goes on along the minus strand of NC_091982.1, from coordinate 89,408,823 downwards.
GCCACGTATTCATCTGAGCTATCCTGCAATTCCTGGGCATCTGATCTATCCTGGGATTGACAGGATAGATGCTGAAAGATTGTTTTGCCTGGTTGGAGAGCCCTAGAACTAGGGGGCATAGTCTCAGGATAAGGGGTCAGCCTTTTCAGACTGAAATGAGGAGGAATTTCTTCACCTAGAGGATCGTGAACCTCGAATTCTCTACCACAGGGGGCTATGAATGCTCAGTCATTGAGTATATGCAAGGCTGAGATAGATAGAGTTTTGGACTTCAGGGGAATCAGGGGATATGGGGTTTGGGCAGAAAAGTGGAGTGGAGGTTTAGGATCATCCATGATCTTATTAAATGGTGCAGCAGGCTTGAGGGGCTGTGTGGCCTGCTCCTGCTCCTAATTCATATGTCCTTATGTTAAACAGAGGGTAGTTAGAATCTTGAATTCTCTGCCACAAGCTATTGTTGAACCAGAAAGAGTCCACAAATTATTTGAAAGGGAATTAGATAGCTTCTTGAATAAGATGAACATTAAAGGGTATTGGGAGCAAATGCGAGGGTAGAATTTGACTAGGTGGCTTATACAGAGAAAAACATCATCACAGACTTGATGGGTTGAATGGATAGTTTTAGTTCTGTAACATTCTATGACTAGAATATGAATGGTGACTTGCGACCTGCTCACATATGCCCGGTATTTAAATTATTAATACCCCCTTTCCATACTGGCCAACACATTTCATCTTCTGATGACTGGATTTCCATGTCCCTCCCAGTCTCCAACCTTGATACTGCTCACTTTCTCCAGCAGCCTCAATTCCTGGTTTGTGTGAGTGAACCCATCTCAGCCAAGGCAGCAGTGGAGATGCTTTTTTAAAATTATATGTTCCGGAATGTGGCCGTCGCTGGTAAGGCCAGCATTTATTGTCCATCCATAATTGCCCTCGAGAAGGTGTTGGTGAGCCGCCTTATTGAACCACTACAGTTTGTGTGGTGCAGGTACTCCCAAAGTTAGGGAGGGAGTTCCAGGACTTTGATCCAGTGACGATGAAGGAATGGCAATATATTTCTAAGTCAGGATGGTGTGCAACTTGGAGGGAATCTTGCAGGTGATGGTTTTCTCACGTGTCTGCTGCCCTTGCCTTCTAGGTGGTTTTAATTGTCCAATCTCCCCATGACTGTTGGAGCAGTGGGTGAGTGAGGAGGGAAGAATTTAGGACAGGGTTTCTCCTCATGAATTCTATTAAGTAACTTTTGCTGTAAAATGTATAAGGTTGGATACTAGGTGAGGCCAAGATCAGGTTTGGTTGTGATGCTCTCCAAGATTAAATAATCTGGAAATACTCACCATTTTGACTCACACATATCAAGATGCCAGAGGGCTATTAATACTCATTGAATCATACACAAATAGAAGAAAAAGGGCCGATTTTATCCTCCCTTCCACTGGGTGCCAGACATATGCAGAAGGTAGTGAAAAATTCAATAGGACGAGAGTATGCACAGATACCATGTCTGAAGGTTGTTTTCCAGTTTTCTCCCTTTCTTTCCTTAAGGCATTAGGTCCAGAGTATGTTGCACATGGAAAGGCCTAGGATCACCTGAATTTCTTGCGCTGGATCATTAGCATGGCTGGGTGCACGTTTTGTGCAGGCCTGTTTCTGCAGGACCTTGTTTTGGGAACCGGAGTGTATGTTCTGGAGAGCAGCAGCAGCCAGCAGATCCTGCAGGAAGAGAAGAACTTCCATGGTGCTGCAGTCCTCTTTGGGTTGCACCTAGTATCCGCCTCCCTTCGAAGACCCCCTGATTTGAGGATAGAGCCCCATGGCTAGCTTTTTGGGGCACCGATGAGCTGGCCCCACCCACCTCATTTCCGTAGAACTTGAACACAAGACCAGCTATACCATTTGGAAAATGAAATAGAAATCCTTGGACAGTATAGATGGGAGGAATTGGGATTTTTGAAGCAATGAGTCTGCACTCCCTTTTCCCAAGACATTGAGCTGAGGAAAATCAGGCAGTGTCTTCAGGAGAAAAGGGAAGAACATTTGAAAAACAAACATGGTATCTGGGCACAGTCTCCTCCGATTAAATTAAAATAAAGCAAATACATTGCTGGTTTGGACCGACAGTTTAAATGGGATGGCCCCACTAATCTGGATTGGATTTCCGATCCCAATTTATGGTACCTGTCTTAGTGTGGACATTTTCCTGGTCTCAGAAACAGAGCTTCAGCAATGGCCCAAGTCAAACTGTAGACTTCCAATAGTATTAGGTCTATTTTGTTGTTGGGAAAACAGAAAGCACTTTCAGCAGAAGCATTCTCAGCACTGTCGTTTTAGCAACAGGGAATTGTTTTGTGACATTTAGATGTTTCGGGGAAATATTTCCACTGTTTGCTATTTACAGTGAAATCATCAACATATGCATGAAAAAACGTGTTTACACTATCAATAGCCGAAATCTCAGTAACTGCTTACACAACACCGCAGACTGGTGGTCTATTTAATTCTGAATAAATTGTTACTCATAAAATATGAACATTCCTTCCTTCAATTAGTCTATGCTTCAAGTAATAGTACATTAGGAGTAAAGTTCATAAATCAACAGCCTACCGAGATCAATTGTGTTTCCTTTCAATACACTATAGTAAGAGTATTCATGAGACTTCTAGATTGGAGCTTTTCACTTGAAATACTTGATATGCAAGGCACAAAATGGTAGCTATTTTAAGAAGGTTTATAATGGCTTTGAATAATTGGTAGCCACAAAGAGCAGAAAGAATTTAACATTATAGTGACAGCGCTGTACTTATGTCAGTTCACAACTTTGACAGACAGTGTAAAAACACAGACACATTGTGGGCATCTACTAAGTTAAGGTTTCTCCATTTCCTGCCAGATCTCTGGTTCATTCATCATTTGTGATAGCAAGACAAAATTACAGGGTCTATGTTGTTTGAACTTTTTTTTTAAATTAAAAGGAAGCTAGGTAACACAACAACAACATGATTCTGCAAAACACAACGGTTACAACAACAAGCATTTTATAAAACTGACCTCGCTAGTGGCTGGCAGTGCAGAAAGTTTTTTTTTATAAATTGTCATAGGGTGCCAAAAACGAAGTCATAGATTTCCCACAGCTCAATGCCGGCTCCAGCAACAAGTCACACTGATCCAAGAAAAGCACTGTCGGAAAGAGTTCCAGAGCAGTGAATGATGCTTTGTCGCCAATATTGTGTGTGGTGTAGCTGCAACAGCTCTTGTATTCCTGACATTAAGCATGAAGGTCTGTCTTATTAATACTGATAACTCTTCTCAGCAGAGATACTGTCAAAAACCTATTGCCTTTCAGAGGGTGAACTTGACAATGACAATCTATTATCCTCATGGTCTGCTGACTTTGTCTCACTATCTGCCCCCAAACCCCTCCCCACCCAAAGAAAAAACCGACAGGGTAAATTATTAAGTAGGATTCAATCTCCAAAAAAGACAAATCTGGTGCAGAACAAACTTAGATTGAATGAGTACAGTGTTACTAAGATGTTAAAAGCCCAAGGCCTAGAAATTTGGTTTGTTTGCACCTCCTGTTAACGCCCCCGGGGGCGCTAACGGGGCACAAACAACTTTTCACCCGGTCACTGCGCTGCCAACAATTCCCATTAAATTCCGCTGGTGTTTAGCGGCGTCGGTAAACATAGCCCTCCCTTGCTCCACTGCACCGGCGATGACAACGTCATCATCGTGAGCAGCGCCCTGGATCCTAAATTGTGCATCGTCCCCTAAAGCTGCACCGGATGATGCCAGCGACAGCTTCAGGGGGCACATACAGAGTGGTCAGCCGCTCGCAGGGTGCAACTTAAAGGGGCAGTGTGGGCCATGCAGAAAAATATTAATCCGAATGTTTGGTGCGCCCCGTTGGCGTTTTAAATGCGGGGTCTGGTAGTCCAGGGAGGACCATTTTTCCAGTGCAGGGTTTGCAGCTTGGGCCCTTCCCTTTAATTAAGGGAAGAGCCCCTCCTATACAGCAGCACGACACAGCCTAGTACATAGCGTTGTGTCCCACTCCCTACGCATCCGCCCCGTTAGTGCCCTAGAAAGGAAGTGGAGTGCGTTATTTTGCAAACTATTTACTTTTGGGGCGGTAACCCGAAGTTAGTGAGCGGGGTGGGAGTTCTGCGCCTGGCGCAAAATCTCCCGCCTCCTGAATGATGCCGCCCCCAAATGGGGCGCAACGGAATTTTACCCCCCTAATCTTAATTAGATTTCACCAACTACTTATCTATCACCTTTAATGTAAAAAAAACTCCCAGTATGGTTGACATTAGCGTACCCGAGTCAAAGGTGGTGATATCAGAAAGGGTGACCAAAAGCATGGTCAAAGAAGTGAGGTTGATGGACAGTCTACAAAGGAGAGAGAGATATGCAAAGGTAAACTATTTTAGGGAGGGTATTCCAGAGTTTAGAGCCGAGGCAACTGAAGGCATAGAAACTAATGGTGATGTAAAGAGGGGAAAATTGCACAAGAGGCGATAGTGAGAGGAATGGAGAGTTTGACAGGAGGGAGTTATAGAGCTGGAGGAGATTACAGAGATAGGGAGGGGCTAAGCCAAGAAGGGATTTTGATATTAGGATGAGAATTTTAAATTTGAGGCGCTGGGACACCAGAATCCAATGTAAATCAGTAAACACAGACATGATGGGCGCATGACCTTTGGTAGAGTAGGAGATAGGTTTCATCATTAGATAGGCTAAAGTAGGGGCGGAGACGGATAATGTAACAGAACTAGAAGTAGGATGTCTTTCTGATGAAGTGGATACAGGGTCGGATTGCAAGCTCAGCTCAGGATTGATTGGGAGCTGCAGAGAGTCTGGCTCTGATTCCTAGATTATAATTAGCCCATAATCTAGTAGCAACTTACACTATGGATGCCAAGACTGCAGGAATTAATTTGACACAGCGTGACCTCCCACAAAAAGTCCTGCAAATTTCTACGCCCATGATGTCTAGTGCGATTTGTTATCCAAGTGCTGTAAATTTTGCATAAGTTCCAGAGGCAGTGAAAATGGCATTTTGTGAGTGGATCTGAGATAATAACCATTTGATCATTTGTTGCAACGTGCAAATTGGAGTTTATATGAGTGATGCTTAATTCTCCCTGCCTCCCCCTCCCACCCCCACCCCCCTACAATCCCTCCCACCTTCTGCTGCCTAGAGTGAAACCTCTGTAATGGTTGCTGCTGTGAACATAACTGACGAATGAGATATTGGCCTAGAAATCCCAGTCAGCTGCTTCCAGCGGGAGATCGGGTAAAAAAGTGAAAAAGATGCGCACTTACCTAAACCTGCTGCGCCTACGAGGGATCTCGGTCCTGAGGCCTCCACTGACAGCACGTCAGGACGTCTGCAAGGCTGGAGCTGCAGTCACATGGCTCTAGGCAGCCAATCCAGATAAAGTATGTTCTCATTCATAATAATGGGAACTCCGTAAGTTGGAGTTCTCATTATTGTGATTGAGAAATCCTCCCAAACACCCAAGCACAATTAAAAAATAGAAAAAATATACTACATATTTTTATGAATTTAAATTAACGTTATTTATATATTATAAAAAATAATTTTTTTTCGATTTAAAAAAAAAAAAGTTTTTTTAATTATAGTTTAAACTAAACTTACCGTAGTGGGGAGGGTTTTTAAACAATAAAATGTTTTTTAAATTTTATTTTATTATGTTTTTGTGTCTTTGAAAACTCTTACGCTTGTAAAAGTAGGCTATGCGCCTGCTTTTATTAGGCACAAGAGTTTTCAGGACATCCGCTGCGCAAGATATGGGTAAATATCGCAATCTTGCCCATGCAAATATCCTGGCTGTGGAGATACGGATGATCTGTCAAGCTCCAGTTTGACAGATCGGAAAAGCCAGTTTTCAGCGCATGCGAATTGTGCGCTGAAAAACAGCTTTTGCGATGCCTTCCCGGGTCCGTAGACACTCCGTATGGACTCGGAAGGCCGGAATTTCTGGGCCAATCACAGATGAATGAAAGCAGATCATTTTTGCAGCCATCTTCTAACCTTATAAACATCTTCTACTAAGCTTTATTTGAAAATGATGCGTAATTTTTCCCCAGTGCACATCATTCCTGGGGCTTTTTAATAAGCTACACCTTACACTGACCTTGACAATTGTGGGCAGGTACTAGAAATTGCTCTCGTGTTCTGCACTCATGCTCTTCGGCATCTGTACAGCTAATAAATGGAGGCCTGGTTGTTGTTAAGGCACCCCAGTACCAATTAGGACTTTAAAAGCATAATGTAGCAATTCCCTTGTTCATTTGCAGCAGAAATGAGGGAGCAAGGATTCATCAGAATGAAACAATTATAATCTTGACATCAAGCCGCATAACATCAAAGATTTCCAATTCCTATTACTGTGCTACAAGTGTTAACAATAATCATCTACAGTGATGAGTCATAACATATCAAAGACTTGTGGCGGGCTATATTGTGATATGTGCAAGACATGTTAGGAGTTTTGATTCTCTTCAATCTCAATCTTGTTTCTGTTTCTTTTTTAAAGCACAGTTGCAAATAGCATTAATAAAAAAAAACTTTGAAAACCAAAAACAATATGGTCTTGTCAGTGTTCCAGTGACAGAGCTTATGAGGCTATCCCACTATAGTACATTATTTTTTTGAAGTGTGAAAGGAATCAACTGCTCCAATGCCCTGTCTTCCTGTGAATGCAAGACAACAACGGGATGACAACAGTTGTAATATCTCACCTACATGATGAAATCCAGTGGAGCATTAGATTAATGGAAGCAAAAAAAAATATCAAGCTCACATTCCTCAGAATTCTGATATGGTACAAGTCAAGTAAAATTTGTTATGATTGACTTGCATATATTGAGTTTCTACATCACAAAAGGTAGAAGTAAGGCATGCTTGTTCAGAAAGGGGATTTGAAGATATCATTATCTTAAATAAGTTATATCATCTTTGCAATGGACCTCATTATAGACTGTCAATCAGCAAGCTCATTAATGCATATTTGCACAAGTTCAAAATGTAATGGTAAGAATAGAAAGTTGTGTTAATATTGATGTAGGTGTCAGCCTTGGCTCAGTGGTAGCATCATCACCTCTGAATCAGGTGTTCAAGAGCCACTCCAGAGACTTGAGCACATAAATTAGCTGGATATTTCAGTGCAGTACGGAGAGATTGCTGTACTGTCGGAGGGGCTGTTTTTTTGGAATGAGGCATCAGACCGAGGCCTTATTTGCCCTCTCAAGAGGACATAAAAGATCCCATGACTATTCAAAAAACAGCAGGAGAGTTCTCCCCTGGTCAATATTTACCCATCAACCTACATCACTAAAACAGATAATCTCGCCATTAATCTCATTGCTGTTTGCATGACCTTGCTGTGCACAAATTGATTGCCGCATTTGCTTATATTACAAAAGTGACTCCACTTGAAAACTACTTAATTGGCTGTAAAGAGCTTAAAATAAGTTTGATGAATACAATGTCTTTATGTTAGAACAGCTTGAGAGAATGCGTAGACCCCAACAGTGAACTGACACTTGTGGTCTCTTATCTGTTCGGTTAGGTTAGGAGAGATTAAACAAAGTAGGGTTGTATTCGCTCGTATTTAGAAGATTAAAGGGTGCTTTGATCCAAGTTTTCCATGATATTAAGGAGAACTGATAGTTTCTCTCTATCTACCCTATTTCCATTGGTTGGGAATTCTAGGACTAGGGGGGCATAGTTTATAAATTGGAGCCAGACCTTTCAGGAATGAAATTAGGAAACACTTCTACACACAAAGGGTGGTAGAAATTTGGAACTCTCTTCTGCAAACAGCAATTGATACTATATCAATTGTTAATTTTAAATATTAGATTGATAGACTTTTGTTAACCAAAGGTATTAAGGAATATGGGCCAAGACAGGTATATGGAATTAGGTCGCAGATCAGCCATTATCTCATTCAATGGCACAACAGGCTCGAGGGGCTAAACGGCCTACTCCTGTTCCTGTTATGTTTCTAATTACCAAAAGGCAGTACACTTGAGCCAGCGTAAAAACAGTATCTGTAACTATTGCTAACCACATCAGTAAATTACAAATATACAGCACTGATCACAAGTCCAAGGGTCTAAAGCTCACACATTCTGTGCTCCCATTTTCATACCCCAATACCACTTAAAAATGACAACGAAAAGTCGACTGAACAATCAATAACTGCAATGGTATTTAGGTCATGGGTGGTGGGTTAACTCCCACCATCGGTCACTTGGAGGTAAGCTTTGAAATACTTTGGACAAACATACCAACAGTCCACCTACAATTTTAACATTAAACCTGACCAGCCATGTTAAATCAGCAACCACCTTTCAGCTCAGGCAGAATCACAAATGGGGGATCTTTAATGTTATTACCAACCTGCTTTTGGAAGTTAATAGTTAAGTGGGGGAATATTTATTCATTATCAAAGCAGTTCAGACTTGAGAATGATCTGCTGAAAATTACAGTGCTTCAATCTTTACACATCTTACAGAATTACCTGCTGCACACAAATGCTTTTTAAGAAGAAAAAAGTAGCATTTTTAATAATCTTACACAATTTCCAATATCGCTGCCACTAAAAGCGTCATCATATCCAAACAAGAAGCCTTGATAGCTTATAGATGGGAATGATTTAACCAGTTAATTATTGAATGCATACCAAGATGAACTGAAATACAATCCGTTTATAGTCCACAGTTTCACTAGGTTGATTCCGGAGATGAGGGAGGTGACTTATGAGGAAAGGTTGAGTAGGTTGGGCCTCTATTCAGAGAATGAGAGGTGATCTTATCGAAATGTATAAGATTATGAGGGGACTTGACAAGGTGGATGCAGAGAGGATGTTTCCACTGATAGGGGAGACCAGAACTAGGGAGCATAATCTTAGAATAAGGGGCCGCCCATTTAAAACTGAGATGAGGAAGAATTTCTTCTCTCAGAGGGTTATAAATCTGTGGAATTCACTGCCTCAGAGAGCTGTGGAGGCTGGGTCATTGAATATATTTAAGGCAGAGATAGACAGTTTCTTAACCAATAAGGGAATAGGAGTTATGGGGAGCGGGCAGGGAAGTGGACCTGAGTCTATGATCGGATCAGCCATGATCATATTAAATGGCGGAGCAGGCTCGAGGGGCCGCATGGCATACTCCTGCTCCTATTTCTTATGATCTTATGTTTGTCCAGAAAATTAGGTAAACTGGGGAAACCTCAACCAAATGTGGCAACAGATACTTATTTTTCATTTGGTTTGTCTGTATAAACTGCATGTAATATAGTGCACTTGTACATTATCAACTCTTCTCTCTGCTTTAGGTATCAGTCCCTACACTACTATCTCCAGCGCCATGACTCCAGGGGGTCGAAATTTCCACCCACCCCAAACGGGGCGGATAATTCGAATTAAATGAATATTCTCCGCCTGAATCCATGGGGCGGAGAATAGAGGGAAATTGCCTTCTTTTTGTGTTTTAATTCTTTGCGGTGTTTTGGGTGGCTGAGGGGCGGAAGTGCATTGGGAGCAGGAGGGAAGGCCGCATTGCGCTAATGCGTAGCAATGTCCCTCCCCTTCAGTTAAACAGGAAGGCCACTGCGAGCTCTGCAGCCACTTTATTTGATGTCCATTGGGCCACCAAGGAAGGCTTTGGCAGGGCCAGCGGCTCTGCAACCAAGAGAGGTTTCCGGGCTGCCTGTTGGCAACCCGGCCAAATGTGTGGCCGCCATTGTCGGCCCGACTTCAGAGTCGGCTGAGAATTAAAATAAAATGGTGGCCACGGCAGTGCGCCCTTCCCTTTAAGGGCAGATGCGCCACCCAGCCACCGGCAGCTTCTGCCTCCCCCGGCCCGGAGGCAAGTTTGGATGGGTCGGACCATCCGCCTGGCCCGGTCGGAAAGGTCTTACCACCCAATTACTTTTAGAGGCGGTAATGGACCTTAAAGGGGGAGGGGAAGAGCAATTTTGGCCCCCTGAACTTTGCACCCAGCTCTCCACGTTCTCTCTTCCTGTTACAAACGTGATTGTCACTGCTGGCTTTTCCACACCATCTTTCATCTTGCAATTTTTCATAGCGCAATGGGAGAATTGCCTGGTCTGACTTATCTTGTTACAACATGCACCGTGTAAACTGGACAAATCAGGTCTACACAGATCAGTCCACCATAAGCAGATAACATTACATACTGCCTGCCAACCATAACATTTCCCTGTAATCAACTGCAGATTATTTCTGTGGCTACCTGTTTGCACCGACATCACAAGTGCCTGTAATGTCTTCTCTGAATGTCTCACAGCACCGTCGTCAGCTGTCAGCTCAGCACAGAAATCCACAACTTTTATACCGCCAATCTCCGAAACTATAGATTAAAAAAAATTCTACCAATGTTGCTTTATCATTTTCAGGAGATAATTGTTTTCCCTACTAACGTTAGAAATGCAAACACTAAATTCAAACCAACCTGTCAGGCATCTACCATCATGAGCCATGTCCACTGTTCTCTAATCTCTCACTACATCCAAAGACGAAATAACAAACTTCCTGTCTGCTCAGCCAGATTTTGGATCAGGCTTAGTTGCTGGAGCAAACAAAACAGGCAGCTCTCAAAGCTCAGTTTTTGAATTGCCACATCGAGTGTTGGGACTACTTCTGCTACAACAGGTTCAACATACAGCATGAACACTTGCAAGATGACTTTTGCAAGGTTCTGGCCCATACCAGGGAGACACTAGGCTTTGTTTTAATATTCTCTCCTCCCTTAGGTACAGTTCCACAGCTGCTAGTCATTCTGTCGTATCTTGCCCAAATGCCCATTATTTGTGTATGAGCCTTGACATGAAGTCTTGCTGGTATTGTGAAGTTTTGCGACTCTGGGGGGGGAGGGCATTATAACCAAGCCTGATCCTACTCTCACCAACTTCCATACAAGAGTACTTCCAGCAAGATTTATTGGATTGAGATCGGAAGTGGTTACCCTGGTTGATTGCTCCCGCCCTAATTCAGGAACAGGGAGGCTAATGATAGTGCTCCTGCTCATTCAATACAGACCACAGGTCAAACCTGGGGCTTTACCTGTAGGCTTCAGCTACACATTGGATAAACTTATTGAATCATGGAGGGACCGATGAAACATCAGGTAAAATCAGCCAACTGAGTGTAGAATATGGATTGAAACAGTAACTTTCCTGGTCTATATATTGCTCAGTAAAACATATCCACTGAATCAACAAAGAAATATTTCCTTACATTTATATATATTCAATATGTACTTTTTATTTATGCCACCTCAATTACTTTAAGTGCAACCTTTATGGGTCATTAGCTGTAGGCACTCTCGCTCCATCTCACTTTCTTTGAAGGTCACTCTGGCTCACTCTCGGCATGTCGCGTTTTATATGAGTAGATCAACATATGTTTCTCAGAATCTGTTCTCTTGATCTTAAATTGAAAAATAAGTGGTAGTCACCAATTAACTTACCGTTTCCAACTGGGATTCCTTCAAATGCCAGGAGGCCCTTAACCGCTTGTGCTTTCACATTAGCAATCTTTGGCCGCCTGTGCTTTTGAATTACCAACCCAATTAAAAAGAACACCATAGTCATGTGATCAAGGCGATTTGAATCAAATGGATTGTTGACTATGATTTGATTCACGGCATCATCCAGGCTCATGAAAGGGGAATGGCCATTTGGGAAAGGTGTAAAAGGACTGGTACACCTGGAATTGTAGGAATATCATGGGTTACAGATCTTATTATTTTGTTGTTTCTGGTCATCAAGATGTGGGATGTCACTGCTGGTGAATAATACCCCTGTCTACATTTGGAAATCAGTATTATCTGGAAGCACTCCAGATCAACACAAGTTGGAGAATAATTAGCGTTGGAGAAATGACAGAAGTTAAATTTCTGATCAGCAAGAATAACTCAGGTTGCATATACGCTTCAAGACCTGGAGCTCCCATTGGCTGAATGCACTGCCTGGTGTGGTACTCAGCAATAAAGAGCTTTATTGAACTAGCTGATCTCAAACAATTGATTCACTGTCAACCTGAGGTGAGAGAGCGAGGAGGAAAAAACACATCAAGGAATTTGTGCTCCAGTATATCAAATAAATAACCCTTGCTGGGAATGTGTATGTGGACATCAGGATCAAGCTTGCTGTAATGCCTCTTCATTATCAAATAGTCGTGAATACTCACTGGCCCGGAATTTGTGGTCAGCGGCGAAGCGATGGTAATCGCCACTGACCTCGAAGAAAGTTGCCCACAAAAATCTAATGATCACTGTAGGGTCAATTTCAGCTCTCCCAACCTTTGTTAGAATCAAGCCAAATCAAGCGGATCTCCAAAATCCAGCAACAGTGATGTCATCAAGCTGGCTAAGCAGCCAATTACATTGAAGGATTCTCACATACAGCAAACTATGAAGTAAAATGCACAAATTCTAATTTACTTTTTATAAAATTTACAGAGCGCAAAATAAAAATTGGAACAGACACATAGGATTAAAGTAAAAGCTAAAATATCGTCAAACTTT